>NC_033659.1:32414-34765 GCF_001601855.1 Plasmodium reichenowi | reverse complement strand
TCCATTGTGTAGATTATATGGTGGTTGGAAAAATGTGGAATTGAAAATCCTGAGGAGCTTCTAATTTTTAATGATGACCTAAATTTATTAGAAGTAATATAAAAAATAAATATATAAATGTAAATATATATATATATATATTTATTTATTTATTTTTTAGGTTTTAAAAAATGATACTAAGTATGATACCTGTTTGGTCGATTTTAACAAGTCAGAAAATAACTGCGTATAGTAAGTAATTATAATTAACAATATTCTTGATAGATATAATAATACACATGTATATATTATATGTTCATTTTATTATATTTAATGTTTTTTATTTAGTAATATAAATAATATAAAATCGATTATCGACCATCACATATTAAATGAAGAAATGAAAAATAAAAAAATAACCAAATCTGTGTTTCCAATATATGTGTGTAGCTGTATGGTTATAATAGCTTATTTTGTAAGAATATATATATATATATATAAAAGAAAAAAAAAATATATATATAAAAAGTTTGAAACATATGAAATATATGAAACATTTCATTTGTTACATTTTTGTGCTTTCTTTTTAGTATAAATATTCGAGTGAATTTCTAGGAATTTCTCTTTTGAATAGAGATATAATGTGGCTAATATATGGAACAATGTTAAAAGGTTATCTATCATATGAAAAAAAAATATAAAAAATATAAAATATATAAAAAATATAAGAAATATAAAAAATATAAGAAATATAAGAATATATAATCTATATAATTGTGTCCACATATATATATATAGAATGTATTAGTAAGTTCTTGGAAATATATGTACAATTTTTTTATTTTACAGATTCTAATAATTTTCCAAAAGATGATTTTCGTAAAAGATGGATACAATCGTAAATTACATTTAAAAAAATTTGAATTAAATTATATGATTTTTATAAAATTGTACACATATTCTTTTGATATTTATAATTAGATTAAATCTTACAAATAATAATAGGAGTCATTATATTATGCATTCATATTATATATTTTTATTTTTTGTAGAGATTTAAATATTTATTTATCTATGAAGAAATATTTTAGAATACCTGATATAATGGATATATATATTACACAGAAATTTAATAATATCAGATTTTCAATCGACCTAAAAAAATTTGTACTATATGAAAAAAAAAAAAAAAAAAAAAAAATTTATATATGTATATATATATATATATATATATATATATATATATATATATAATATGCATATATTGTATGTACAACCGTTAAGTAATATATTGAGATATATGTTTATTCTTTCATTTTATTATTATAATTATTTTTTTTTAATGGTTCTGATTTAGGGAATAGAGAATTTATTATTTGTTGATTACAAGGATTATAATTATGACATCCAAGGGAAAAAATTCACAGTATGATTATATATATAAAAATATATATTTATATATGTATAGTATTAATATTTTAGTATGTATATATGTTTTAATCTTTTATATACCTACAAGTATATACATAATTTCACCACTATTCCCTTGTTTTTAAAATGACAGATAAGAATTTGTTCCTTAGATTTTAGTGTTGAATCCATTTTATCTCATGAAAATGTAGACACATTAGTAAATAAAATGGTATCTAAAAAATATATGGATAATAAAAAATAAAATATATATATATATATATATAAAATTACGTATATATAATTATTAAACTACAATTTGTTTTTAATAACTGCAGTGTGAACTTTGTGAAGAAAATAAATTTGCTGCTTTTATTTTGATGGGCTCATATATGATTAATTATGGTAAGACAATAAAATATAAAATTTTTATTTCCAAGATAATAAATAAATATATACATATATATATATATATATATATATATATATATATATATATATATATATTATTCAATTTTTTTTTTTATTTTTATTGTTATTTTTTTATTATGATTTATTTTTTTTTTAGTTTACCACAAAGATATAGGATTACTTTTTTTCAATGAAGATATAACAAAAGATAGTAATATTATTTTTGTGTGTAATTATACATATTTATGAATAATATATATATATATATATATATATATATATATATTTATATATATATTATATATTTGTAGAACTCCTTATGGCTTTAATAGCAAACCAGGACATAAGCCTTTGTGAAAAAGGATTTAAAAGAATAACATGTAAAAATGAATCAAGGAATATTGACCTTTTCCAAATTGTAATATAAAAGATAAAATATAATATCATGTTATATTGTTTCTTTTCTAATTTTTTTTTTTTTTTTTTTTTTTTTTTTTGTAGAATAATACAAGTTATTCGAGAAAACGACTGGAATGTTTTTTAAGTTATTA
>NC_033659.1:25125-30125 GCF_001601855.1 Plasmodium reichenowi | reverse complement strand
AGATGTATATTAATATGTGGAAAGACGAAATAAGGGAAAAGAAATTAAAGGAGGAAGAAATCCATGAAACGCTGGAAAAGGTATAAGAAAAAAAAAAAAAAAAATAACAAAAAAGATATCTCACTTTAACAATATATAAATATATGATATATATATATATATATATATGTACATTTTTGATACCACTTTTTATATTAGGAACATGAAAAGAGAATAAAAACTTTGCAGAGAAAAAAGAAGAAAAAGAAAAAGAAATAAACATCATATTCTTTTATTTTATAAAATAGTAAATAATATAAAGTATTATATTTCAATGTTGCTTGTTTTTATTATTGCCTTAGAAAAAAAAAATAAAAAAATACAAAGACAGGACAAGACAAAATTTCTAAGCATTTATATATTTATAATTTCATAATTGCAGGTGTTATTCACGTATGCATTTGATTAAAAAAAGAAAAAAAAATGATAAAAATATCATTTTAAATTTTTATTAATAAATTTTCAAGTCATGATATATATATATAATATATATATATATATACATTATATACATATGTGTTATTTGTTCTTTTTTCATTTTATTTATATTATTCCCATTTCATATAAAAAATCATTAAAAAAACAATTTTTTATTACAAATATAAATTCATTTTAGAGGTATATAATCTATATATTATTATATTTACATATTATTGATGACACATAAAAATTAATGTAAAAAAAGAAAAAACTAAAACAATATAAAAAAAGAAAAAAAAAAAAAAAAAAAAAGGGAAAGAGAAAGAGAAAGAGAAATGAAATAAAAAGAAAAGAAAAGAAAAAGAAGGAAAAAATTATAATGGGGCTAAAAATATAATATAAATATATTCACATTTATGTAAATTATAATATATATTTATACATAACATATTGCATAATTTTTTAATTTATTTCAAATTATGGGGAATAAAATTATATATATATATATATATATCTATATTCCACACACACAAAAAAAAAAAAAAAAAAAAAATTTAACACATAAATAAAAAATTGATAGACACATATAATATATATATATGATGTCTATATATTATTTTTTACTTACGATATATTCTATATAATTAAATGTACTTTTTATTATTATTATTTTATTTTTTTTTTTCTTCTATTTCATAATTGTATTTTAATTTAACAAATACAATTTTTATCTTTTTTCAAAAAGAAAAAAAAAAATAATCAAACGTCATATAAAAATATTTTGATTTGAATTTTTCTTCGTATCGTACTATTGTATGTTTTTTGTTTAGGTACGTAAAAATAAAATGTATATTAATAATGATTGTATCATAATAATAGTATTTTTTTTCGCCCTTCATAATAAATACATAATTTTATTATATATTTTTTTATTTTTTAATATTTTTTATTATTTTTATTTTTTTTTTTTTTTTTTTTGGGACTTAATATTATATATAGCCTATATGTAGAATGTGAATTTTTTGTGTTTTTTTTGAAAATATATATTTTTTTATTTTTTTTTTTTTATTATTTTTTATTTTTTTTTATTTTTTTTTATATCTCCTTCTTTTTCTACATGTATTAATATATATATTAATATATATATATATATAATATTTATTTATTTGTTTGTGTAAATTTTTCATTTTTGTGCTACCAGGAAAGCACATAAATTGATCGATTTGATGAATTATCAATATATTTCTTTATCTATTAATATATGTGTACATATATTTTGTTTAATCGTCATAATCCTTGATAATATTTTTGGACATTAAATATTGTTTTTGTTCATCATACATTTTAAGTCTTTCCTTTGCATATAAGAAGAAATCAAATTCATTATAACTTTTTGTTTGGTATCCTCTTATGATAGACCAGAATGCCCATATTAGATGTAGACCTAAAGCTTGTACTTCTATAGCTTCTAGGAATTGGTCTATGATATCTTGATCTGAAGCTGCTGTTGAATCATCTAGATATTTGGATAGATAAGTAGTTACAAAAAGTATTCTAGATTCATATGAGATGTAATTTTTTTTATTAATAATAAAAAATGGATATGCATTATATGAATAATCGATTGTTGTTTCTATAAAGAAGTTTGCTATATCTGCTGATAGGAAATTATATCCTGAATATTCAAAATCGATTAATCTTAAACATTTATTTGTATTCATTATATTATTTTCTTGTAAATCATTATGACAAAAAACGACATCATTTGCTATATTTTCTATTTGTGTATATATTTTAATAAATTTTAAGAATTTATGAGATTCTTGTATATATTTATTAATATCTAATGTTACTTTATCAAGATTTTTATAATTCGATACAGCTAATCTCCATCTATCCATCATTTTAAATACACAAGGAGTTTTATCCCAGTGTTCAGGTAAATGACGTTTTCGACTAAGTGTATGAAATTTTCCTAATACATTAGCTATTCCAACTAATATAGATTTATTTTTTAAATCATCAATACTTAAAGGATCTCCATATAACCATTCCTCGATACGGCCACCATCAAATGTATTTAATAATAAAGGTGCTATTTTATATTTACTCATTGTTTTATATACTTCAAATTCACTTAAAGGATTATATAATGCATCTACATCTTTTCCATATATTCTAAATAAAACATGCCTTCTCGTTATTCTATATTCAATTGCTGTGTCTTCTTTTATACTAACTTCAAAAAGTTGATTAGTTAATCCACTTAAAATTTGATTTACACATACATCATCTTCATTACACCTAGACCAATCATGTACTTTTTCAAGACATATTTTTTTAATATATAAAGGATCTGTTAATTTTGAAAATTCTTGAGCACATAAGGGTATATCATTCTTTTGATTTATCATATGTAATGGAAAAGGGTTCTTACGTATATCTATTTCTTGATTAAGTTGTATTGTTGTGAACATTTCTAAATCGTCATTAAATGTCATTTGCCCATTTTCTACTATTTTACTATTCTCCTCATTTTCCTCTTCTACATTACGAAACTTATTTTTATCGAGCCCAATGGGGTCACAGATTTGGCTTTCCATTTTTTATAAATATATAAATATTAAAAATATATATATATATATATATATATATATTTTTCTGTTCTATTAGGTGCTAGATACTAATTTTACACATATATATATAAAAGTATAAATATATATATATATATATGTGGTTATGTTTTCTAGGTGTTTTGTTATATTAAACAAAATAAGTTATATTATTAACATAAAAAAAAATAAAGAATTAAATAAATAAATAAATAAGCAAATAAGTAAATAAATAAGTAAATATATATATATATATATATATATATATATATATATATATATATATATATATATTCAATAGCAACACAAAATATATATATTTGTGTACCAGTATATTGATCATATGGAAATTTCATAGAATTTAGTATCCACTAATATCCATACTATTATATACATACATACATACATATATACATACATTCGTATATATATATATATATATATATTTTATTTTATAAAATAGGCAAAAAAATATAAGTTGTTAAAATATAAAATATATAATAATATAGGTACAAATAATAAATATCAAAAAATTATAAAAAAAAAAATTAATAATTCTTTATTATATATATATATATATATAAAAGAAAAAAATTAAATAATAATTTATTCATATAAATTTCTGTTATTATGATAAAATCAAAACTTATGTGATACATACATACCATGTATATATATTTTGTATATATATTTTGTATATATATATATATATATATATATATATATATGTGTATATTTTTGTGCGTATACAGGTTTACAATAATGTGTATTACACAAAAATTATTAATTTTTCTTTTTTCTTTTTTTTGTGGTGAAGATTTCCTTTTTTGCTTAAATATTATTCTTCTATTTTTTTTTATCTTCTAAAAAAAAGAAAAAAAAAAAAAAAAAGGAAACAATATTATAAAAATTCCTAAATTACTTGTTATTACAGTTAATAATAAAGTATTTTATGATTTTCCCTTTGAATAAATGTAAAAATGTGTTATCAAAAAAGAAAAAGAGTAAAAAAAAAAAAAAGCAGAACAGTATAACAAAATAAAAAAATATATAAATATAAATATATATATATATATATATATATATATATATTAAATAAGGATGAAATACCTCATCTATGAAACAAATTATTTATTACTTTGTATCATCTATTTTGTTATTTTATTTTAATTTATTTTTTTTCTGATATATTTTTAAACATAAAAAATGAATAAATATAAATAAATAAATAAATAAGTACATACATACATATATACATACATACATATATATATATATATATATATATATATATATATAACACACACGTGTATATATATGTACGTGATTTGTGGGTTCAATTTTTATGATTAAATGATTATATACAAATATAATATATATATATATATATATATATATATATATATATATATAATGCAAAAAGAATTGTATTTCTTATGTTTATATATTTAACATATATTTTTATAAAAATAAATAATGATGTAATATATTTTATTATATATGTGTAATATTATATAAATAAAAATTATTTAACATGTTTCATTATTGTATAACTATATATAAATTGAATATTAAAAAAAAATATATATATACATATATTATATACATATGTACGTATAGTATGCATATGTGTATATTATATATATATATATATATATATATATATTTTTATATTTTAATTATTCATATTATATATACAATGAAAAAAATAAATTGGGAAACAGAAAAAAAAGAAAAATTATATAAATAATATAAATGATAATAACCAAAAAAAAAAAAAAAAAAAAGAGAATGAAAAGAAAAGAAAAAAAATTAATATATATATATATATAAATAATTTATATTTATATTTTTAAATATACTATTATTATATTTATAATATATAATTATACATTAAATGCATATACCAAGTTATTATCAAAAAAGTAT
>NC_033659.1:22406-25025 GCF_001601855.1 Plasmodium reichenowi | reverse complement strand
TAATCTTTTATTTTATTTTTTTTGCATGGTGTTGAAATGGAAGTATATATATATATATATATATATATATATATTTATTTATTTTAAAAACATTTTAATTAATATATTTTTTTTGTATGCTTTATATTTTTTTCATTATTAATATAATAAAATAATTAATTGTTATAGAATTATTATGTAACCCCTCCCCCCCTCATTTGATTTGTTCTGTTTTTATTTTTTATTTTATGATAATCATAAAAGTTAGGCTTTTTTAGGTTTATATATGTAATATATATATATATATATATATTTTTTGTTATATAAAGATGTATGTAATAAAAATATATCATATTATTATATTTTATGTTTGTCTTCATAATTTTTTAAAGACATCATTAAATATAGATTATGAAAAGGGTGTAGAATGTAGCTTGTATTTAATAAATAAAACTAATTATAATAAATTTTATATAAAAGAAAAACGAGAATTAGGTGAAAGGGAAAGTTCACAAAATTTACAAAGTTCACAAAATTTACAAAGTTTACAAAATTTACCAAATTTACCAAATTTACCAACTTTACAAAATTTACCAAATTTACCAAATTTACAAAATTTACCAAATTCACCAAATTCGCCATATTCATCAAATTCATCAAATTCACCAAATTCACCAAATACATATATTTCAAAAAATTCAAGGAAACGTATATTTGATTCTTCTTTAACCCTTGATGAAATAAATGAGCTGAGAAATATAATATTTTTTGAAAGACGAATTCTTGATGATTTGGTAGATGATGTTCAAAATAGTATTGATGATGGAAAGCATATAATATTTTTGAGAGATTTTGTAAAAAATAAAATGCGTTTACATATTAGATCATATGGATTAAAATATTCATTCAATGGAATAAATAACATGGGTAATAATTTATTAAATCAGATGGAAGAAATTAATTCTAATTTCCCATTAACACATGAAAGTGTTAATGTAATGTATATTTCTTATAAAACAGAACTTGATATATCAATGGAACTTTTAGATTGTGTGTTAAGACAAAGAGATGAACAGAAAAGAAATGAATTTTTATGTAATATGAATGATATACGTTTAACATTATATGTACGATTTAATTCTGAGGGTATAAATATTAAAGAAGAAATAATAGATAAAATGATAATACGTATAAAAGAGAGAATTCTTCATATAATTACATATCATGAAAATTTACCATCTCATATATATAGACATTAAAAAAAATAAAAAAAAAAAATAAAAATAAACTATAATATATATTAATATGTATGTATATATATATATATATATATATTAGTTATAATATATTGATATATCTTTAGAGTTTTGTGTATTAATAATAGAAATGTAATTTAAGATTTTTATATTTTTTCTGATTATGTTTCCTTTTTTTTTTTTTTTTTCTTCTTGTTCCTTTTTTGATGAGTTATATTAATACATAAAAAAGATATTAATAAGCACCACTTAGTTTATTCACACTATTCATAAGTAAAATTTTTAAAATATTATATATATATATATATTTATGTATTGTCTACATATTTATATAATTATGCAAAGAAAGAAAAAAATTTTCATTTGTCCTTTTTCTTTTCTTCTTTTTTGACTATTAATATATGTGTATTTAATTTTGTTGTGTTTACAAAAATTTTGAAAGAATTTACATAAAAAAAGGAATAGAGCATGAAAAATATATGAAATAATGTTAGAAAATAAAAAACAAATATATATTATGATTATGATATTTTATCATGTGACATATTAACATAGTATGTACTAAAACATAAGAGACACACACATATATATATATATATATATATATATATATATCCATGTGCGGTTTTTTTATATATAACGCAATAAATATGTCTGTCTAAAAAAAAACAAGAAAAATAGTTATATAATAATATATAGAGAAAATAAAAGTTCAAGATTTGCAAAGATGGTTAAAATTTTTTTTTTTTTTGTTATTTTTAAACTAATTAGTTGCATTATAGGATATTATATATTTTTCCTTTAAAAACGATTTTTTGAAATTTAAAAAGTTCAAAGGGGAAAAAGAACAAAAAGTATATGTTAATAAAAAATATAATAAAAAATATATTTTATTTGAACTTGACAATAATTATGTAATAGTAAATTTTTTATTTGTAAAGAAATATTTTATTATATAGAATAAGAAAAAAAAAAAAAATTACAATAAATAAAAAAGAGTTTTATGTTTATATGGAAAAATATAATATCATAAGAATATGTTTCCAGGTATATATTATATGAGAGTATGATTAGATAAATATGACGAAATATTTAGAATACGCAGGATTTGTTTTTAAGAACAATATAAAACACGGCATTGGAAGTATATATATAAATATATATTTATAGGTATATATATATATATATATTTTTTTTTTTATTTTTATTTGTAAATTTATTAAAAATAAAAAAATATATAATTTTCTTTTTTTTTTCTTTTCTTTTATTTTATTTTATTTTATTTAATTTTTTTTTTTTTTTTTTTTCTGTATTTTTTTTTTTCCCGCATATGTTTTGTTATGTTGTATTATTATATTGCACACATTTTATATAAAATATAAAT
>NC_033659.1:18910-22306 GCF_001601855.1 Plasmodium reichenowi | reverse complement strand
ATGAAAAAAAAAAAAAAAAAAAGTATAGAAAAATAGTTTTTTTTTTATTTATTTATTTATTTATTTATTGTCTTTTTATAATATCACATATTTGATTCGTTTATTTATTTATTTATTAATATATATAGAAAATAAATACTGTTTTTAAAAAAGAAAAATATTTTAATAATATATATTTATATATATTACATGTATTTATAAAATATTTATATATTTTTATTATTAATTGGTTGACTTTTTTTATGTTGTACTTATTATAAAAAAAATTGTATTAATATAAATTTTGAATTGAATTTCAAAAGAAAATATTTATTCCGTTAATTTAAGGTAAATAAAAAAATAAAAAACAAATTAAAATATATATTTATATATAATATAGTGCATGTAAAAAATAAAACATGTACTACATTATATTATATATATATATATATATATATATACATATGTATTCATTCAAGATATTATTTCATATACTCAATTTTATATATTTTCATATATATATATATATATATATTATATATCATATATACATATATATTTTATTTTATTATACATAAAAAATGTGCTTCTTAAGTAAAAAGAATAAATTGAGGAAAATAAAAAAATAAAATTCTATAAACTTATAAGAATATTTTAAAAAATAAAGGAATATCATGTATCTATAGTTATATAATATTTTTAATTTTTATATTCAGGTGTTTAAAGTATATACTTATATTTCTATATATTCCGTTTGAATTATAAATTTATAGAAATATAATATCTTAATGTATTTTTTTATAATTATATATAATATAAAAAGAAAGAATGTGAAAAAAATGAATGATGTTGTATATATTGATGTATATTTTTACTTATAAATTATAGTTCATTTAAATAATGATATGTAAATTAAAATATATCTGTTTTAGTTTTAATTTGTTTATAAAAAATAAAAATAATATTTGTGTATAACATATTGATATATATATATATATATATATATATTTATTTATTTATAACATTATATAGTTTTCTTATTAATTGTAGGAAAATATTTAATTATGGTTTCTTATAATGAATACAAGTTATGCTTAAATAATCCTCGTTTAGATATGAAGAGAAAAAATTATAAATATAATGTTGATGAAGGAATAATTAGGAAAGGTGCAAAATGGATATGTTTGATAAATAAAGTTTTTCATTTTCATTTTTTCATATGCATATGTGTATTACTCCATATGATGGTATTTGTAAGTACAAAAGGATGAATAAATATAAACATAAATATATCTTTATTATATATATATATATATATATATATATATATATATATATGTATATATGTTTGTCTAATTACATTTGTGATAAACATTTTGATATATTTTATTATTTTATTATTTTTTTTTTTTTTAGGGTGTTTGTATATACAAAGGTGAAGGAAGTGTTAATGTTACAGAACCCAAGACTATTTCTTCCAGAACATTATATGAGAATAAGGGAGTTGCCTATGAATCTAATGTAGCAGTACATGATAATTTATTAAATAAATTATACATGTCACCAAATGTTGAAAATAATGGAATTAAAGAAGATAATGTATTTGGAAATAATGATTTAGGTGGAATGGAATCCCATCAAATGTTTAAGGAAAAGATTAGAAGATCATCCAGATTATCAAAAGGTAATTATAGTAATTTTAAAGATGGATTTGGTTATGAATATTCAGAACTTGCTGATAGCATGACTGATGAAGAAATAGATAAAGAAGTAGATGAATTGATGGAATATACGACTAATAATAAAGAAAAAGTATATAATTTATGGTGGCAAATAATGAGAAATGAAAGAATTAAATATGTTACGATTATGAAAAATTTATACAAATTTTTTCTTAAATTGAAAAAGAAATATAATGTTGATAATACTTTTTCCGAGAAACAATGGAATATATGTAAAAAGGCAGTAAAAAAAAATAGAATAAATTACGAAAAAAGTATTAATACGACATTCTTAAATTGGTGCAACTCACTATTGTTAAGAAAAGATGATTATCAGAAACTTATAAAATCGAATAGATTAAAATGGAAAGAATTAAGTATTAAAACAGAAAAGGCTTGTAGGGATAATATGGTTCAAGCTTTTGAAGAAAAAGTAAAAGCCGAAAGTACAAAACTAGATTTAGATTATGTGACTGAACATATTAGAAAGAACAATAAAAGAAAAAAAATTACTAAAGACGGAGATGGTTGTTATTCTACACAATCTAATGTACAGTATAATGAGTGTATGAAAACATCTGATTATATTGATGCAGAAGATTCTGATGCTCTTGTAGAAGACGAAGTAACTGAGGAGGAAAATATTTCAGATGAATCCGTTAAAAAAGAAGAAGAAAAAGAAGAAGAAGAAGGAGTAGATATTGTAGAGGATGAAGATGCTTTAAAAGATTCAAGTGCTTCAGGAGATTCAAGCACTTCAAAATATACAATTTTATCTGCAGATTCTGCAGAATATATGGAATCAGATATTTTGTCAGTTTTGGATGTACCAGATGTAAATGGTCCTGCTTCTGCACGTAGTGTATATGTTAAGGCATATACCCCAGAACCTAGGGAAAAGTTATACCGTCCAAAGGTGAGATATGTGACTATATAATTAACAGGATATTACAAAATTGAAGTTATTGTTATGTGAAATATATATGGATTTTTTTTTTTTAACATGGGATGACAAAAAAAAAAATAAAAAAAATGAAAACTTTTAAATAAAATAAATATAAATATATATATATATATAAATATATATAAATATATACAAATATATATAAGGATATGGTTAAATGGACTAGAGTGTGTATTTTTTATTTTTAAAAAATTAGCTTACTAAAATGTAAATAATAATATGCATTTATTTGAAGAATATGATGAAGATTGTTATAATTATTCAAAATACTTCATATTCCTAAGATTTTGTAAAAAGGAATAATTTAATGGAACATAAGTCATATAATATATATATATATATATATATATATATATATATATATGTATATATTTAGATTTATGAGGAAACATAAAATTTTAATTTTATCATTGTTTTTTATACATATATATCAGTATTTTAAAGGAACGAAGAAATTATTCCATTTTTATATTATAAAATATTATTAAGAGATATATTAATACAATTAGAAAGTGTAAGTATAATTTAATTGATTTTTTATTTTTTTTTAGATTGCTAATTTCTACACTTCAGGATTTGTTTTCCTTTATTTCATCAATTAATATATATATATATATATATATATATATGTATATATGTATATATGTATGTATATTTCCTTTTTATTATTTCTTTTTTTTTTTTTTTTTGTTTTTTTTTTTTTTTAGTTTAGCTAACTTGTTGTTTTAATAT
>NC_033659.1:14952-18810 GCF_001601855.1 Plasmodium reichenowi | reverse complement strand
GAATATTTATTTTACATATATATTTTCTTTGTTCTTAATTTTTCACAAGTAAAAAAATGAATATTATATTTTAAATTTATATTTAATAAAATGTATATATGTATATATATATATATATATATGATGTTTAATAGGCTTTTTCTTATATTATAAATTATTATAGAAGAATAGGTTATCAAATATGTATTGTATTTATATTATATATATATATTTTTTGTAAAGGGGAATATGTATATTCTCCACTTACCCCAAAAAAAGAAAAATAAAGTAACATAAAAAAAAAATAAAATAAAAATGAATGAAAATATAATATTCTAATATATGATGAAGCCTTAAAATTATTCTTGTATATAGAAAATTTAAATATTAGGGAAAATATTTAAAAAAAAATAACAATTGTTATTTTATGTTATGTTATTTTATGTTATGTTATTTTATGTTATGTTATTTTATTTTATTTTATTTATTTTATTATTATTTTTTTTTTTTTATATTTATTAATTAATTATTTATTTATTTATTTTCAAGGCAGAAGAGCCCATTAATTTTTTTACATAATTTTATTTTATATAAATACATTTTACAGTAATTTTTATTTTCCTACATTTTTATGACACGGAAATATTTATTTTATTATTATTATATTTTATTTGAATATTTAATAATAAAAAAAAAAAAAAAAAAAAAATATTTTATATAATAATAATATATTATGCTTTATGGGAACATAATAAGAATAATATTGATAAGATAAGTATATATATTTAATTATTATAGTATTCTAAATGCATGTAAATTATGTATTATATTTATAAAATGATGGTGAATACCTTTAATTTATCTTTTTTAGTAAATGGTATGAATATATTATATGTATAAATGTGTTAATAAAAAAAATAGATGGAAATGAAAATAAATGAAAATAAATGTAAATTAATGTAAATAAATGTAAATTAATGTAAATTAATGTAAATTTAAAATAATAAAAAAGAAACAGGAAAAAAAGGGAGAATAAAATAAGAATAATAAATATAAGTATATATCCACGAATTTTTTTTTTTTTTTTTTTTTTTTTAGCTTTTTTTTTTTCCATATTTATAATATGTGTTTAGAAGAAAAAAAAAAACATATATATTTATTAAAGAAAATTGTTGAATTTTATATAGGATATGATTTTCTTTTTTTTTTTAATAAAATATAAAAATAAAACATATAGTATATATATATATATATATATATATATATATATGTATATATTATTTATTTATCAATTTAATATATAATATTTTAATATTTTTACTTTATTTTCCTTTTTGTATATTTTTTTCTATTTAAAGAATGAAATATATATTTTATTAAGGATTCTAATAAAATAAGTAGAAATGTTAAAACTTGTGGAAATTATGAGAATTATAAAAAAGTACAGGATACAGTAAATTATTTCAATGGAGAATATTTTTGAAAAAAATATGTAATATATTTATTCATAATTATATAAATATGTATTTAAAAAAAAAAAAATATATGTATATATTTTTGTTATATTTTTAGATACATTTATTAATTTGCATTAATCAATATATATTAATATGAATTTATTTCGTTGTATTTTAATTAATTTTTGAATTAATTCTTTGATTGATAAATAAGAACTATATATAACTATTGAATTGATTAGATATATAAAAGATTTTAAAATTGTAATATTAAAATATTTTGTTAGAATTGTTCATAGAACAAAAATATCAGTGTAATTTTTAAAAAAAATTACAAAATAATATACATATATATATAGAGTAATACCTAAGTAAAAATATATGTATATGTAAATATATATATAGAGTAATACCTAAGTAAAAATATATGTATATGTAAATATATATATATATATTATAGTAATTTTTTTGTTTTTTTTTTAAAATAAAGGTATGTAAAAATTATATAATATATATATATATATATATATATATATATATATATATATATATATATTGTCCTATAATGGTTGAAAATGAGTTAGATTACGAAAATAATGTAAGTAATAGTAGTTTAGATGGGAAACCAAGATTACATTCCTTTTTTAACAAGGATGGTTTATTATTAAGAACTTATTCTTGGACTGTTAAGAAGGCCATAGGGATATTTTTGTTAATTCATGGTTTGAATGGACATGTGAGATTACAATATTTAAGGCAGAATGTTGAAGTAGTTAGTAACGATAAAGCTATATTAAAGGATCAGGATAATTATTATGTATATAAAGATAGTTGGATAGAGAAATTGAATGAGAAAGGTTATTCAGTTTATGGTATAGATTTACAAGGTCATGGTTTATCAGATGGATGGGAGAATTTAAAGGCGAATATAAATAATTTTGATGATCTTGTATATGATGTAATACAATATCTTCAGGAAATTAATAGAACAGTATGTTTAGATTATGAAAGAAATAAGTATTTAAGAGCTATAAGGGAAAAAAATACAGATATGAAAGCTTTAAAAAAAGATAAAATTCCTATATATATTATGGGTTTATCTATGGGTGGTAATGTTGTTTTAAGAACATTAGAATTATTAGGAAAGTCAGGTGATTATAAAAATATTAATATAAAAGGATGTATATCCTTATCTGGTATGATTTCCCTTGAGGAGTTATCATCAAAAGCTTCAATAAAATATAAATATTTCTTAGTTCCGCTTTCAAAGTTTATATCTTGTATTTTTCCAAAATGGAGAATTAATCAAAATTTCAATTTTGAAATGTTCCCATTTGTTAATGACATTATTAATTTTGATAAACATAGATCAAAAAAATGGATAACCTTTAAATTTGGTCATCAAATTTTAAGATCTATAACAAATTTACGAAAAGATATAAAATATATTCCACGAGATATTCCTATATTATTTGTTCATTCCATTCACGATTGTGCATGTTATTATGGAGGTGTTGTAACATTTTATGATCAATTAGATAATGATAAAAAAGAACTTTATACACTTTATGATATGGATCATTTATTAACAATGGAACCAGGAAATGAAAAGGTTTTAGAAAAGGTCCTAGATTGGATCTCATGTACGTTTAATAATAAGAAGAGAAGATGAACAACTTCATCGTAATTATATAGATATATATATATATATATATATATATATATATATATATATATGTATATATATATATACAATTTTTTTTTTAAATTTTATATGGCTTACATATATTAGAAAAATAAAACTAAACATATTTCATATTAATGTTTTTTATAATTTTATTCCAAAGAATAATATTATATTAAATCCGTGTAAATATGTAGATATATATATATATATATTTGTTCCTTGTTAATTCTATAAATATACATAAATACATATATTTATTTATTTATTTATTTATTTATTATTATTATTTTTTTTCTTTTTCTTTTTTGTTTTTGTTAACTTATAATTTTTTATAACAATTAAAATTTTTTGAATAAATAATTATTTTTGTTATATTTATAATACTTTTTTATTAATTTTTTGTGTGTCATATATGAAAAGTGATGCAATATATATATATATATATATTTAGTCATATAACTAATGACCCATGTTATTATATGAGCATCGAAAGTTTATTAGTTATTATTATAACTATATGTATATAATTACTTTATTTTTCATTTATTTAATTTATTTATTGTTTTATATTTGTGGTTCATTTATAATTATTAAAAATTTATAATGTAAATATATATATATATATATAATAATTAAAATATATTTTAATAAATAAAAACCTTTTTTTTTTTTTTTTTTTTTTTTTTTTTTTTTTTTTTTATTTTTTTATAATAATTTTTAAAAGGTTTAATTTAT
>NC_033659.1:10841-14852 GCF_001601855.1 Plasmodium reichenowi | reverse complement strand
TAATAAAGAATATTACATGTAGGTATTATAAAATGTCTGAGAATAAAAAAAAAAAATTTATATTTATACATATTTTTATAAAATAATTGAAAAATAAAATCTATAACTTTTCTTTCTACTTTTTTTATTTTTTTTATTTTACATATTATAAATCTCCTTTTTTTATATTTAATGAAAAAGTGAAATTTTTTTTCCATTGAAAATGTAACAATTATAGGATAAGTAAAATTATATTTAATTTTATATCACATGCATTATTAATATATATTCTTCATTAGTGTTATTTTTTGGGAGTTTTTATTTTTTCCTAAAAATAAAGGTATATTAATTTATAATATAGAATATAAAAAGAAAGAATAAACTAATTTTTCTTTAACTGTATATATATAATATTCTTTTTTATAAAATGGATTTAAAAATTTCTTCTTTAAAAAATAATTAATAGGGAGAAAAAAATTATCTCAAAAAAATTTTGGTTCTATATATTATTAATTATTTATTTCACTGTAACTATTTCTTTGGTTAAATAAGAAAAATATCATAATACATTATTATATATTTCAAGTAAATAAAAAACAAAAAAAAGTAAAAAAAAGAAAAAAAAAGAAAAAAAAAGAGTCAGTTAGTAAAAGTAGTAAGTATTATTATGTAGGTTTTTTTCTTTTTATTTATATTTGGTTAAAATTTATATATAATTCTATAATAAAATATAATTATATATTTTTATATATTATATTTATTATATATATATATATATTTTAATTGAATGGTTTTAAAATACAATAATTAGAGAAGAAAAAAAAAAAAAATGTTCTGTTTTCAAAGGTATTTTATTTTTCTTTATTTTAAATAATTTTTAAAATAAGCATAAAAATAATTATATATTTTTTATTTTATTTTTAATATTTTATAAAATATGTATAATATTTATATAAATATTTTATTTATTTATATATATATTATATAATATTTAATATTTTATGCAACTGTTCTATAATAAAAATATTTTATAAATATTATATTTTTTTATAAAGCCTTATAAAAATAAATAAAAATTAAAATACGCTATTATACAATTATTTTTGTTGCTTGAAAATATATTAATTTTTAAAAATATATTATTATTTTTATATGCGCATAAAGGATTAGTTTAAAAAACATAATACAAAATTTAAAAGAAATTTTTTATTGAAAGCCATATAATTAATTTTAATGGACATATATAAATAATATATATAGAAGGAGGAATGCAATCAAATTTTTTTTTTTTTTTTTTTTTTTCTGTTTGTTCTACCTATATATATATATTATCTTTTTATAGATAAACATAGAAATATTATATATATATGATATATAAAATATATATAAATAAGTTATTTAAAAAATAAATATTACATATATATATATATATATATAATATATATAATATATATAAATATATTCTTTTTCAAAAACTGTATTTTTTATATAAATAAGAAAAAGCCTTTTTTTTTTTTTTTTTGTTTTTCTTACTTATTATATTCTATTAAATAAAAAAATAAATAAATAAAATATAGAGCATGTATAAATTATTTATAAGTAAAAAAATATATATATAATATAATATTTAATTTATTTATTTTTAAAATTAATATTAATTTAATTTTATTTTTATATTTGTTTTTTTTAAATAATTATTTTTATAATATAACCTTAAATTTTATTATTTATTTTTATAATAAAAAATATTATAAAAAAAACAATGAATTTTTATTTTATAACCAAAACATAATAAAAAGAAATAATTTTTTTTTTTTTTTTAATATTTATTTTATAAAAAAGATTATATTATATATAACTATAAAAAAGAACAACCCTCGAAAAATCTTAGAATAATTCAAAATTTAAAATTATTTTTATATTTTAAAATTTATTTTTATAATATTTTATAAAACAATTTTTTTTTTTTAAATTTTTTTAAAAAAAAATATAATATATAATTTTTTTTTTATTAATAAAAAAAATAAGAAACGAATTTTCAATTAAATGAATTTTATTTATTTTTTTTTTTAGAAAAAAAAATATATTATAAATTATTTTTAATAATATAATTAATAAATTTTTAATTATAATTTTAATTAATTTTTTCTTTTTCTATTATTTTTATATAATATTTTATTTTTATATAAATATATATATTATTTTACTTTTTTATAGTATCCTTTCTCCGTACCCTTATTTTATTTAGAAAATTTTTTTTTTTTTTTTTTTAATTTATTAAAATTTCCCCTTTTGTATTTTATTAAAAATGAAAGTTTCTAATATTTTATTCTTTTTCTTTGCTATCATAGCAGTAAAATTAGTATATCCAGGTTATGTTGCTGCCGGATCTAATAATAATGGAGGAGACCCTAGTGGAAAGAAATTAACTGATATAGAGAAGAAGAAGAGAAATAAAAACATTGTATTATACTCTTCATTAGCATCTGCTTTAGCTTTACTTGTTGGTACTGGTGTTGGTCTTGGATTCTACTACAAAAACAAAAACGATAAAGGAGAAAAAGAAGAAACCGATGGTGCCAAACCAAAAAATACTGAAGTAAAAGAACCAGCCCCAACCACAACAGCTTAAATTGGTTGAATATATTGTAGGCATATATAATGGAGATGAATTAATACAATATTATATATGGAATTACAGAATGGAAAAATAAACCAAAACAAAGAAATAAAAAATAATTTCTGCTTTTATATGAGAATAGTGTGTTCATTATATAT
Source organism: Plasmodium reichenowi (assembly GCF_001601855.1). Taxonomy (NCBI): domain Eukaryota; phylum Apicomplexa; class Aconoidasida; order Haemosporida; family Plasmodiidae; genus Plasmodium; species Plasmodium reichenowi. Next base: position 12,095 of record NC_033659.1, on the reverse strand, counting down.
ATATATATATATATATATAATTTTGAAGAGGCTTTTTTTTTTTTTTTTTTTCTATACTTATATAATTTTTATTTTTAGATTGACCGATTGAGATAAAAATCGAATCCAACTTTTGTACAATTATGTTTTTTCATAATTTTATAATAACGAGGAAATGATTTATAAATATAATTAGAAATCTTTTTATAATTAGATATGTTTTTATAATTGAAATGTTTTCTATATTTATTATTTGAATAATGTTTGCACTTAGAGTATTTTATATATGTATTTATATATATAAGAAGAAATATTTATTTTCTTTATTTTAGGAGAAACAAAATTTTTTTTTTTTTTTTTACGTCCATATGTAAATATATACATACATTTAGATATATAAAATTAAGAATATTTTGTTTCATTGTGCTTGTATTGAATTATTCTATAAAAATACTACGAAACAAAGAAAGACTGAAAGATAAAGAAAAATAAATGAATAAATGAATATTTAATATTGTAAATATATATATATATATATATATATATATATATATATATATATATATTTACATCTAGAATGGAATATATTTTAAAAAACATAGGAAATGAAACTTTCTACATTGAAAGTAAAAAAAATAAAATAAAATAAAATAAAAGAAGGAAAATAAATATAAAAATAAATGTAAAAATAAATGTAAAAATAAATGTAAAAATAAATGTAAAAATAAATGTAAAAATAAATATAAAAATAAGTGTAAAAATAAATATAAAAATAAATGTAAAAATAAATATAAAAATAAATGATAAAAGACTTTTATTGTTTGAATATGTTTAGTAAAATAATTTATACCAAATTATTTAAAAAAAAAAACAAAAAACAAATATAATTATAATTATTAATATTAAATGATATTTTGTAAATATACAGACTTCTTCATATGTAATTTTTAAAATGAAGAAAAATTATATTTCGACTTTAGAACATTTATTTTTACGTAAATATTGGTTATATATATATATATATATATATATATATATATATATTATGCTGTACCAAATAAGAATAGAAAGAAAAAAGTTATATAAGCAAAATATGATATATGTAAAAAATTATATGTGAATCATATATTTTATATTTTTTGTCCTGAAGTTAAAAAGTAATAATCATATTATAATTTCTATATTATTAATATAAAATAAATCAACATTATAATTTGTTATATATATATATATATATATATATATATATATATATATATATATATATATATATGT
>NC_033659.1:0-10741 GCF_001601855.1 Plasmodium reichenowi | reverse complement strand
AAATAAGATAAAAGTAAATTCATGCTTATATTAAAATTTAAATTGTAAAAAGAAAAAAAAAATTAAAATTAAAAATATAAAATAAAAAATTAAAAATATAAAATATAAAATAAAAAATATAACATATAACATATAAAATATAAAAAAAAAAAAAAAAATGATATTAAAAAATAATGTTAGAGAAAATAAAAATATGCAATAATTATTGGTACTAATATTAATGGTTAATAAAGAAATAAAGTTGTACTTTATATATATATATATATATATTTATTGGAAAAAAAAAAGAAAAAAAATATGGATTATTTTATTTTAAATTTGAATTTTCCCTTATTAATTTTAATTTCACCATTATATACATATGCATATATATATATATATATATATATATATAATGATATAAAACGTTATATCTTGAAAATAAATATGAAATATATTTTTTTTTTTGTGGTATCCTTATTTTATATGTATAAAATTTCCCAACTTGAGCATATTTCCTTTTTTGCTTTTATTTCAAATTTTAAGAAATTACATAATTATTTTTATTATATATTTAATTTAGTATTAAAAGAATAAAAATAAATACAAAAATATAAAATATGATATATTTTGACATTTAATATGTTAAAAAAAAAAAAAAAAAAAAAATTTATTTTCTGATATTTTTACTTTATCATATAATTTTATTTTTTTATTCGTAATGTTATATTATTATGGAAATTGTTAATATTAAATATAAAAATATTAATGTATATATAATATCTTTTTATTCCTTTGCAAACAAATGGATATCTTTTTATTTTCCTTTACATATATATTAATTTGACAAAAATTATATATGTTGTAGAGGTGTAAATAAAAAAAGTAATAAAAATAAATTAAGGAAATTGGAACATAAAAAATTATATATATTAATAAATTTTTTCTTTAATTATCATATGGATTAGATATATTTATAAAATTAATTTAAATATTATATATATTTCATTAATTTTTATGTTATATATATTTCATTAATTTTTATGTTATATATATTTCATTAATTTTTATGTTATATATATTTAATTAATTTTTATGTTTTATATATTTCATTAATTTTTATGTTTTATTTTTTTTATTTTGGATATATATATTATTTATATTATTTATCATATAATTTATAATTATATGTATTTCTTATAGATATAAATTCTACATTTGTATAAATTATTCTCCACCAAATGGTAATGGTTAGGATAAAATATTAGTGTTTATTTTAATTCTCCTAAATGTATATTTTTCAATTTTAATATTTTCCCTTTTTTTTTTTTTTTTTTTATTCTCCTTATATATAAATATATGTATAATTTGTAGAAACTTTTTTTTAATTTAATAATAAAGTATAGAATAATAAGATATTCTTATATTATATAAATATATATATATATATATATATATATTTATCTTTTTTATTTATATATTTAGTTTATATATTATATTACTTTATTATTTTTTGTGTTTATTTTTTTTTTATAAATTTGGAAAACATTATATATACATAAATATATATAAAGAAAAATATATATTAAATTCTATTTAAAAAAATAAAAAAAACGAATAAACACAAATATATAATATGAATTATGGATAAATAGGTATAAGTTTTTTTTTTTTTTTTTTTCATTTCTTTCAAAGTGACATTAATGAAATATGAAAAATATTAATGGGTCCTATTCTATTTCAATAAAAAAAAAAAACTTAAGTACATATGATAAACTAATTTTCGGAAAATCTTCCAAACGTTCTTGTGATAAGGATTTGGAAAAAAATAAGAAGTTTGTAAATAAGTTTTATTTGATGTGTTTAAGATATTGTTTTATTGGATTGATATGTATAGTAATAATATTGGTTAGTAAAAATAAAATATAAATAAATAAATATATATATATATACATATATATATATATACATATATATGTGTGTATATATATATATATATTTTTTATTTTTTTAGAATAATTGTATATTAGAAACTGATAGGTTTTCCACCATAAAATTAGATGACAATGTTTATAGAAGGATATTATGTGATGTAATTAAATATGGTATAGGGGCAAACAATTTGAAAAAGAATATAAGACAGAGAACAAATAATAAACAAGATAATAATTATAAAGACGATGAAAGGTTTATTAAATATGAAATTCCTGATAGTTTAAAAAATGATAATATTGAATGCCCTTATGAATACGGTGAAGTATTTTATGGAACACATGGCATAATAAATTATGAATTGAAGGGGAATCAGGAATCTGAGACTTTGGTAATTACATTTCATGGATTATATGGATCTAATTTAGAATTTTATGAAATTCAGAAATTTTTGGTAAAATCGAATTATCAAGTTCTTAATTTTGATTTATATGGTTATGGTTTATCTGCAACACCAAAATATAATGATAAAGAAAAAACGTATGGTATTGACTTTTATGTAGAACAAACAGAAGAATTATTAAAGCATTTGAACCTAGAAAATAAGGATTATTATTTAGTGGGTTTTTCTATGGGATGTATAATTGCGGCAGGGTTTACTCGAAAGTATACAGAAAAAGTGAAAAAAATTGTATTAATATCACCCGTTGGTGTATTAAATGAGAAACCTTGGTATTTAAAAATATTCAAAAAATGTTCTTTCTTAATTAATTTGTCAACTTTTGTTTTACGACCTTTTTGTTTTAGACCACTTAAAGGAAAAAGGGTAAATGGATATGATGATGATGAAGAAGTTGAACTTGATATTGGTCATGGTCGTAACCATAATAATAGTGATTATAATGATATCTATCAAAAAAATGAGTTTTTATATAATAGACTAATGTGGCATCTTTTCGTAAAAAAAGATAACGTAGTACAATCTATACTTGGTTGCATAAATAATTTGCATATGTGGAGTGCTCATCATATTTATAGAGAAGTTGGGAACACTGGAATACCTGTTTTAATTTTAGGTGGAAAGGATGATGAATATTGTTCAGAGGAAGTTTTTGAGAATACAAGTAGATATTTTAAAAACAAACATTTAATCATATTCGACGATGCTAGTCATTTAGTTCTATTAGAAGAAACACGAAAAATTAATATGTGTACATTATTATTTTTTAAATCGCCGGATGATGTATGTTTACAAGAATTTAAAAACAAATTCCCTATTGATAAAAATGGTCAATATAAAACATGATTTTTTTGTTATTTAAATGGTATAATAAGGTATATGTTAAAGGAGTACACACATATATATATATATATATATTTATATATTTATATTTATATTTTATAATAATTAATAGAAAATTCTGTTATTCCTTCTAGCATATATATTAATAGACTGGACGTTAATGTACATAAATATATATGTATCTAATATTTATGTTAAATGCCAGCTTCCTTTTTATACTTATAAAATTTTTAAAGAACCAAAGAAAATGAAATATATTTTTTTTTTTTTTTTATTGTACTTATTTTTTTATGTTTTTATACATTACATATTTATTTATGTTTATACATAACATATTTATTTATGTTTATACATAACATATTTATTTATGTTTTTTTAATTATATATATATATATATATATATATATATGTTTAATAAAGAAAATGTAACAATTATAAGGTATCATTAAGGATTACCTTAAAATTCAAACTTTTCGTTAAAAAAAAATAAATAAGAATATATATATATATATATATATATATATATATATATATTTATATATTATTATATATTTATTATATATTTTAATAACAAATTTAATAATATACTTAAAAATTATAGGATCAATAAAAATGTTTTTATGAGAAATGTTCTTACATATATATTTATGGATAAATAACTATTCATGCAATCATCATTTTGAAATAATTAGGTAGTGTGTGTTGTTATATAAAATATGTTTTTAAAAAGTATAGAATATAATAAGAATATTTTTCTTCACATATATAAGGAACTTATAAAAACATTTGGAAAAGTATTAATATATGGAAAAATTATAAAACAGAATAAAATTAAAAGTGGAAATCCTATACTACTAACAGGTATGAATAATAGATTTAATAAATTAAAATTTTTTTTTTTTTTTTTTTTGTTAATTCATTTGTTTCTAAAATGTAAAAATATAGACTTTTTATACTTGCGTTTTATATATCAAAATGTAAGTTTATATATGTATATATATAATTAAATAATATAAGAAATAAATTATTATTTCAAAAAGAACTTTATATTAATTATATAGAAAAAGAATAAAATAAAATTATAGACAAATTAACTAATACATTTATGTTAATATGTGTATGTATGAACTAATTTTATTCTTATATATATGTTTATTCACAACATTTTACATATACATATATATATATATATATATACATATGTGTAGTATAATAATTATATATCAAGTGTGAATTTAGCATATAATATTGAAAGAAAGGAACAACAACAACGAAAAAAAAAAAAAATAAAATAATAATAAAATAAATAAATAAAATAACAGTAAAGTAAAATAAAATAAAATAAAATATATACCATGAAGTATAAAAATAATTTTTTATGACAAATAAAATTAAAAATATCAATTGAAAAGGTACTAATAGATAACAAATATTTATATATAAAGTGACTAGGTATATTAAAATATTCACTTGAATAATTTGAATAGTATATTAATATTATATTATATATAATACGAATTATAATACTACGAAATTTTTAAAATTATTTTATTTTATTTTATTTTATTTAATTTTTTTTTTTTTTCTTACAGAAAAAATCCACATATATACATTTTTTTATTTTCCTATAATAATATATTGTTTATGTAGTTCCTTAAAATAAACTCGATATACCTCTAAATATCCAAAACAGGAGTGATATTAATCCAAAGAATATAAGTTTTATAAAAAAACTTATAGATCTCCAAGTAAATTTTAAAGCCTTTAATATTCCTTTTTTTATTGTATATCCTACATCTGACAATACATATTCTTCTGTTTTTTTTTTTGAGGATAATCCATTATATGACATATCTGGAGGTAGTCCATGTTTTTGTCTTTCACTATTTTCTTTATCCTTTTTTTTTATAAATTTTAATAATTTGTGTTTTTCGGTTTTTTCCTTTTCATAATTGTCTGACAAAAGTTTTAAATCATTATTAGTTGTTGGGTACCCTTTATTATTATCGTTTTGTTTTTTTAATGTTCTAAGGTCATCATACTTACTAGGCATTTTCTTTTTTTGTGTAGGTTCACCAAACCTTCTAAGATCATCATACTTACTAGTTTTTTTCTTTTTTTGTGTGGGTTCACCAAACCCTCTAACATCATCATACTTACTAGGTTTTTTCTGTTTTTGTGTGGGTTCAAGAAACCTTCTAATTTCATCATATTTACTAGGTTTTTTTTTTTGTGGAGAAGACGCACCTAAAGTTCTAAGCTCATCATACTTACTAGTAATTTTATATTGTTTGTAACTTTCTGCTAATGATCTTATATGCGGTGATTTAACTATTGGGAAGTTTTTATATTTTGTCAGATAATAAATATCTGTATTATTCTAAAAAAAAAAAAAAAAGAAAAAAAAAAAAAATTACAAAATGGAATATATATATATATATATTATATATGTATACTTTTTGAGTGTGTTTTATATTATGTTCTCTTATCTTACATTGCATGATAATGCTATTAAACATAATAAAAGTGTAAATGAAAATGTTCTAATATAAGAAAGGAACATGATTATATATATATATATATATATATATATATATATATATATATTTATGATATATATTTATATATATTTTTTAAGTAATGTGTGTAAAATTCTTAATTTATTGGATATTTCTACACTAATAGTTTAAAGTTTATTATGTTTTCAAATATTTATTCATATTTGTTTCAATAAATTTAAAATTATGCTGATGGATAATATATATAAAAATTTATTTATTTATTAATATATTTTTGTTTTTTATTATTTTCTTGATTAAATAATTTTATAAAAGTTCTAAGGTATATTTAACATTGATATAAACCAAATAAAATATATTATATTAATAAGAATAAATGATGTAATAAGAGATAAAGAAGAAAAAAAAAATAATAATTTATTTTGGAATATAACAATTGTTATACATATATATATATATATATATATATAATATAATTCATATAAATAAATATTGACTTTGTAAAAAATATTTATAATATTAATTAAACATTTTACAAAGGTTATGATATATATATATATATATATATATATATATATATATATATATATTTATTTATTTATATATTTATTATTATTTTTTTTTAAACGCTAATGTTCAAAATGTTTATGGAAATTAGTGTATTATAATGTTTACACATAAATTAAATAATAAGGTATTTTAAACAATTTAAAATACAAAATATTTATTCATATGGTTAGATCAAATGATTATTAAGTTATCATAACCCTAAGGATGTAATTATTTCTCAATATTATAGAAAAAAAAAAATATATATATATATGTATTTTTTTTTTTTGAAATGAACATAATTATTTTAATATTATATATATATATATATATATTATATGTGGTTAGTTTTTTTTATAATTCCCAAATTTTATATTAATAAAAATATCTCCTACTTAACTATTGCATAATTATAATGTTATATAGTAATTTCACTTAAATTCATTTCTCTTTAGAATATTATATGTATATTATATATATAATACCATATTTTATATAATTATAATAATGATATATTTATCTCAAGTATAATATATATATATATATAATAATACATATATTTTTTGTGTAATCTAAAATAATTTATACTAATGAATTATGTTAAATATATTATTTTGTTATTTTTTTGTTATTTTTTTGTTTTGTTTTCTTTTTTTTTTGCTACATTTTTTCATGAGGGTTTTAATTTTTATAAAAGAAGAAAAAAAAATTACTTTATTAAAATTATTAATTATAAAATAATTTATTTTTATACATTTCAATAAAAAAGGAATAAAAAAAAAAAGTGAGAGCAAAAATTTTTTTTTATTTATTTTATATTAATTTTATTATGGATTAATTAAAAAAGTGATGAAAATTTTTATGTAGTTTTTATAAGTATTATTCTAGATATAAAGTTAAAGAAAATGTAATAATATTTTTTAATATTATAAATAAAAAAAAAAAAAAAATATATATATATATATATATATATATATATATTTTTTAGATAATACTCTTCTTGTAAAATTGGTCTTTTGTGCAATAATACAAAATTTATATGCTACAAAAAAAAAAATAAAAAAATATAATTCTAAAAAAATTATACTTTTATGAATAATAAAATAATATAGACAAAATTTAATATATCTGCATAATATGTTGAAGTAGAATAAAATATTTCAGCAAGTGTGTATATAAATAATAAATGTACGACAGAAATTATTTGAATCATAAAAAATTGAAGCTTGTTAAATTTATGTAAATATTATATAATAATATATAATAATATGGTTATTTGTATTTTTATTTTAAATATTTTAAAATGTGTTCTTACTAATTGATTAAAAAGTAATTTAGGATTATTTTGAGAGTATTACAATATATATTATATATATGAAAGATAAAAAAATATATATATAATATTTTCATAAAGAAATTTAGTTATTGTTATAATTATAAAAATATTTAATTTTTTTTTATATTTTTTTTTTACATAATTTTCATAATATAATTTATAATGGAAAAATAACACTATTCAAAAAAAAAAAATAAAATAAAAGAATATTTTTATAATTATGAGAATTTATTAAAGTAAAATTTATTTGTTCTTTTTTGCTCATTTATCTTCTTGGAAAATATATTTTGGTTTCATATGTGAATATAAATAAATAAATAAATATATATATATATATATATATATATATAATATATATATGGAATAAATAAGTTGAAATTTTTAGGAGTTATATCATTTTACGTATTTTTGAATAACTGTGTAATGTATAAATAAAATAAGTGATACTTTTAATTGTTCTTACATTACGTTTTTTTATATTTATAAGACATTCGTATAGAATATATATATATATATATATATTATAATTTTTTTTTCCCTTTTTTTTTTTTTGGTGTGTACATTAGATATAATAACTAATTCATTAATGTGTAAAATTTTTGTTATTATTTAGACATATAGTAAACTAATAATATATATTTAGTTTTGTAATAAAAATTTCTTTTCTTTATAAGAATTTAAATATTCAAGTCTTTTAATAATATATGTAACATAAAATGTTAGTATAGAAAGAAGTACTAAATTAATAGATATTATTAATTTAGAATTATATATATTTTTATTATATAATTTATGTTATAACTAATTAGTATAAAAATCATCAATAGTTTTTGCTAGTTATGGAAGTTTTCCAAAATATTATTTTATATTTTTCATGAATAGTTGGATTATTTTGTTCACATTATACTTTTATTATTTTTTCTAATGTACAAGTTTTTTTTTTATATTTAAATAGATATATCATTCGTTTCTTCATCATCAAGTATTTAATAATCATCATTTTTTTTATTTTTTTTTTATAACCATTAATATTATTATACATTATATATTATATATTCTATATATATATATATATATAGCTTTCTTTGTTATTACATTGTAAACATTATTTGAACTGGATTTATTAAATGAATATATATTTTATTTTTCATATAATTCAATTAAATACATCTCTAATATTATATTAAATATTATCATACTGTAGCATATTGTTTATAATAATAATTAATATAATAATTTTAAGAAAGTGAAAAGAAATTAATTAGACGATTATATATATATATATATATATATATATAAGAAACATTACTCTGTGTTTAATACATGTGTTAAAAAGATTTATACTTTGTTTAAAAAGTTACCAAACTTTATTTGTATAATTCAAGTAATTACTTCTATTATTTGATGACACATGTTTAGATTATATAAATTACACACATTATAAATTTGTTCTAATAAAAATTAGATTCTTCTAATAAAAGTAATATAAATGTTAATTTTATATACAAAGAAAGGATATTATATAATGCTCATATATATATATATATATATGTATCTATTTGTTTTATGTGTTTTTTTATTTTTTATATTTATAGGATTTCTATCATAAGGATTTATGTAATTGTACTATATTTAACTTTGATCTGGTTGCAAAGTTAATTTTATTTATATCATATAATAAAAACAGGAATGTTCTAATGTGAGCAAATATAATACTATAATAAAAAATATGTATTATATATTAATAATATACAGTACTAAATTAATATAGTTTATAATAATTTTAAAATTTATATTAAACATATTTTTTTAAGTTTTTTTTTTTTTTTTTTTTTTATTATAATATATATATATATATATATATATATATATATATATAATGTTTTATCTATTATTTTAAATATATACATATTATATTATTATTATTTGTTTAATATTTATAAAAATACAAAACAAATAAGAAATAATACAGTATTCCTTTTGAACCATTTTATTTTTATGATGTTATAATTTACTCCATATATATTTAAACCAGTAATTATATTTAAATAAAATAACTTTTTTTTTTTTATATTTTAAATTAATTTATAGTAATTTTTAAAATTATTTATTTTTATATTTATAAAATTGTTTGTACTTATTCTCTTATAGAAATAGGAATACGTTAATATAAAAATTAATTGGTTGCATTTTATAATTTTTTTATTATTTTCTTTTTTATTACAATGCAAGGAAATACATGAGTGGCATGTTCTTTTTAAAGATAAAGAAGAGAAATATATTTTTTATAAAAATTAAGAAAAAATAAAATGGTATAAAAAATATACATTTAAAAATATAAATAAATATATAATCAATAAATAAATATTATATAATAAATATAACTTATTTATAGTTATATATGTAAATATATTTATAGTTATCTATAAATAAATAGAAATAGATATTTATATGATGATTATATTTATTTAATGAAAAAATAGATCTATATATATAATAAATATAAGAAAGCATGTAATTATTTTTTTTTTTTTATTCTGAATAAAAATTATAAATCTGTACTTTATATAATTATATATTATTTTATTTTATTTTTATAATTTTTTTTTTTTTTATTTTAAAAAATGGTTGTATATATATATAATTATTATGTATATTAAAATATTACATATTTATATAAAATATATTTTATAATTATAAGATTTATATTTATAAATATATATTTTTAAATAATATATTTGAATATTATTCTCTATAATTTTATAAAAAAAGAAATTTCATTTTTTTCAATATAATATAAAATAAATATATAATATATATATATATATCATACAAATTTTTTCTCACTTAAAATCTTGTAGTATTTCTTTTTCTTTAATAAAAATTATTATTATATTCTTTTTTTTTATTTATTTAAAAATTATATTGTAATAAAATTGAAATATAATTTTTGGTTGTAAAAAAAAAAAAAAAATTAAATATATAATTTTGTAGTAGAATTAATTTCTTCTTAAGAAAATTAAATAAAATTATATATATATATATATATATATATATATTAGTTTTAAAATATATTTAAGATATAGAGAAAAAAAAAAAAAAAAAAAAAAAAAAAAGTAGTAA
>NC_033658.1:2639666-2641308 GCF_001601855.1 Plasmodium reichenowi | reverse complement strand
TATAAATTATAATGAAGCAAAAAAAAAAAAAAATTAAATATTTTATAATACAAAAATGTACATAATATTATATATTATATCATATATTTAGATATAAAATAATATATAATATCATGTATTTTATTATTTTATAGCACAACCAAAAAAAATATTTAATATTATAAATTAGAAAGGTGATTTTATCCAAATATTAAATTATAATATATCTATATCAATATATATATCATATATATATAAATAAATATATAATAAATTTTTTTTGTTGTTCTAGATATTTATTTTTTATATAAATATATAAAAATATTTATTTATAGAATTTACATATTTTAAATTATTTTCTTCCACGATAATTTAAAAATATATATATATTTTTATAATTATGTATTTTTCAGTATAATTAAGTACATTAATTTATAAAATAATATATAACTTTATGACTGTCTTTTTATATATATCATGATAATAACAGAAATTTATAATTTTTAATAAAAATTTATTCATCTTTTGATAAGTTCTAATATATATAATTAACCACTATGATAGTATAATATATTTTTTTATTTCTAATTGTTGTGAATTATAAAAAAATTATATAAATATTATGTTATTTTATTTTATTTATAAAAATATTTAATTTCTTATTTTTATTGATAATTACAAAAATTATTAAAAAACTTATCTAAATTCTGTAGTTATATACACCTAGCATAATATATATAATTTTGTTTTTGTTTTTATTTTGTTAAATAATATACTTTTTTATTCATTAAATAAATATATAAAAATATTATTATTTCCCTTTTGGTATCTTACAAGGATATTTAATTTATGTTTTAAATAAAAATAATACAAAATAAATAAATAAATAAATAAAAAAAAAAGAATAAAACCTACTAATAATAGAAGATATGCTTATATTATTTTTCTAATTAAACATATATTTTAAAAATACAGTACCATTTATCTGAAAATATATAAAACACATCATATGTGCAATAAAAGAATTTTTCCATGTGGCGATTTTTTTTACTTATGAATTAATAATACCATTCTAATAATATGTTATATTTCTTTAAATAATTTTGAAAAAGTAATAATTTTTTATTATTTTATTTTATTTTTTTTTTTTTTTTTTCTTTTTTCTTTTTGTTTTTTAAATTTAATTCGTTTTTTATAAATCTCATTTGTTCTATTTCTTTTATACGCTTCTTATTAAAAATGAAATAAAAAGAATAAATATTTTTTTAAACATAATTTAAAAAAAATATATTATACTATATTATATATAATTTTATATATTTTTTTTTTTACATTATTATTAAATATACACATAACATTAAAAAAAATTGGAATAAAAAAAAATTATATTTCTTATTTTAATTTTGTTATAAATGTATTTATATATACACAATTGAAACAAGTATATTAATAATAACCTTAAAGTTTTTTTTTTAATTAAAATTTTTATAATGATTTTTTTTTATTTGGTTTAATATTTTTTTGAAAAACATTTAAATACAGAAGTTGTATAAATTTATTTATAAAAAATAATAAATTTTATTAATATTTATAAAAAAAATAAAATAAAAAATTTTCTGTAGAATATGGTAATAATTTAAATTTACTTTAATAAAAAATATTT
>NC_033658.1:2637906-2639566 GCF_001601855.1 Plasmodium reichenowi | reverse complement strand
AAAATATATATATATATATATATATATATATATCTATAATATAGATGTTATATTCTTTTATAATATTTATACATATATATATATATATATATATATATATATAATATTGTATGTTTACAAAAAAAGTGTATATTTTTTAACTACAAATTATTTTTATAATTTATAGAAAAATTTCCTTATTATATATGTATGTATATATATATGTATGTATTTTAAAATATCATAAAATGGAATACCACAAAAAATTAGTTTTCAATCAATATAGTGTTTTTATTCTTTAATAAAAATTTTAAATGAAAATTTATTTTTTTATTTAATTTTGATTTCATTTTTAAACATTTTATATCGCTTAAAAAAATATTCTATTTAGAATATTTAAAGAAAATACAAAAGATACATAAGATAGATGAATATTCTTATATTGATAATAATATTCAAAACATAACAGATTTAACCTTCAAAAATATAGAAATAATATATATATATGTGATTTTTAATGTACACAAAAAAAAAAAAAAATTAAATTTTAAAAGATATAAAAAATGAAATATTTAAAATATTTTTTATTAAAGTAAATTTAAATTATTACCATATTCTACAGAAAATTTTTTATTTTATTTTTTTTATAAATATTAATAAAATTTATTATTTTTTATAAATAAATTTATACAACTTCTGTATTTAAATGTTTTTCAAAAAAATATTAAACCAAATAAAAAAAAATCATTATAAAAATTTTAATTAAAAAAAAAACTCTTATTTTAATAAAATAAAATAAAATAATAAAGTTATTATCTTTTTTATATAAAATTAATTTTGTTTCAGTATAAATACTAAATATTTTTATTTATTTAAATAAAAAATTTATTTAAAACATTTATAAATTTTTCATCAACTTTGCTTTTAAGTTTCTACTTTTTTTAATATATTTCAATTTTTTTTTTTTTTAATAAAAAAAATTAACTAATTATAAATAATTTTCCTTTTTTATAAAATTTAAGGTATAAAATAATTAAGTAATATTATATAATATTTATATATATATTTATAATATATATATGTGTGCATACATTATATATAAGAAAACAAGTATATAATGAATTATATATATATATTTTCTTTTTATTATTTTTCTTTATATTAATACAGTTATTTAAAAAAAATGGTTTCCTTCTCAAAAAATAAAGTATTATCCGCTGCCGTTTTTGCTTCCGTACTTTTGTTAGATAACGTAAGCACTTTAATTGCAAATATAAATAAATATATCACTTAGTTATAAAAATACATATAATAATAATATATATATTATATATGTTTATGTATGTACATTTTTTCATTTTTAAATGGTTTTTTATTTTTATAGAACTCCCAATTTAACAATAACTTGTTTAGCAAAAATGCAAAAGGACTTAATTCAAATAAGAGATTATTACATGAAACTCAAGCACATGTAGATGATAATCATAACGTTCATGAACATGATCCTCATCATGCCCATCATGCTCATCATGTAGGTGATGCCCATCATGCTCATCATGTAGGTGATGTCCATCATGCTCATCATGTAGGTGATGTCCATCATGCTCATCATGTAGCTGATGCTCACCATGCAGCCTTTGCTCACCATGCAGCCTTTGCTCACCATGCAGCCGATGCTCAT
>NC_033658.1:2635775-2637806 GCF_001601855.1 Plasmodium reichenowi | reverse complement strand
AGAATGTAATTAACAATGTTAAAATAAATATTTAAATACTTACATTTTTAAAAATTATATTTATCCATTTTATTTTTTGGATTGACTAATAAAAAAAAAATAAATAAATAATAATACTATATGTACACAAAGAGATATTATGTATTATGATACATTTAAAATTAACATTAGATATTTTACATATTAAAAAATTCAATAAGTATATATCTATATATCTATATTTATCTATATCTATATATATATCTATATATCTATATATATATCTATATATATATATATTTATCTATATATATAATATATGCTATTTACATCAATTAAAATTATTATTGTATATTATATTCTACAATGTGATGTATTTTTATATGCTCATATTATATTAAATATATATATTTTTTTTAATACGTAGAAAGATAATATTATTAATATTTATTTTCATTTTATATAGGATCTATATATAATATAATTATTTTAAGTATGTAATTACTCTTTTTAATAAATAAATTAATATAATTAAATATACACACCCCTTTATTCATTTTTATATTACATAATACAATTATTATAATAATTATTAAAAGTGAATACGCATTTATTTTTTAATAATTTAATAGGCTATAATGTGTATTTTAAATTGTTCTATTTTATTTTGTATCTGTTTTCAAAAATACTAGTATGTAAATGTTATATTATACAACATTTTAGTTTTCTCAATATATATATATATATATTTATTTATTATTATTATTATTTATTTTTTTTATTTATTTATTTATTTTATTTTTTTTTTATAATTTTTATAAATATTGTTTTAATGAAATATAAATATATTATTAATAAATAAAAAGCATAGCTAAACAAGTATGATAATTTACTAGCGCATTATATTGTAATTATTTTTGAGGTTACTAGTATTTAAAATACATGTATTAAAAATATATACGCATATTAAAAGTACTAACTTTAAATATTATGAAAATATATATTTATATGACTTTATATTTATTGTAATGGATTCTTTTTCCTTTCTTTTTTAATATAAAAAAAAAAAAGGAAAAGAAAATAGGAATATGGTTTATAGAATAATCAAATGATTATGAGTTTGTTCTATAAATATATATTTAATACACATATATAGTATATATTATTATTCCTATTCATAATATAGATGTAGTTATATGTGTCAAAATAAGTATATGCCTTAAATATAAAAAATATAATTTAATAATTATATATATATATATATATATTTATTTTTATACTTTTGGAAATAAAATTTATTAGATATTAATATTTGTTTAAAATTTTTTTTTTTAAATTTATATACTTACTATTATATATATATATTTTTTCCATTTATATTTAATTTCACATAAATTCTAAATGAAATTACATTATTACAAAAATGAGAATATAAAAAATAAAATAATTTACATATACATATATATATATATATATATATATGTTCCTTAATATATTATGAATTTTTTTTTTTTTTTAATTTTTTTTTATTATTATTATTATTACTATTATTATTCATAAAAAAAAGCAAACCATGTACATTATATCAACTTACAACTAAAAAGTTGATAAATTTATTCACACATTTTTTTTTTTTTTATGAAAAATATGTTCTACATATATATATATGTATATTCAAATTTATATGCATATAAAAATATATTTTAGAATACAAAAAAAAAAAATATAATAACCTATTAGTATATACCATTGTTTTATATTTTATATAATTTTTATATTCTGTTTATAATATACATAACACACACAATTATTATTTTTTATTTATATTTTTAAATGTATTTTATTATTATTAAGTGTGAATATACAAATATTATATACATAAGACTATAAATAAATTAATAAAAATAAAAAAATAAAAATTATTAATAATCATTAATTATTAATTATATATATATATATATATATATATATCCATATGTTATATAATATTGTACACAAAATGGTTTCTATAAATATATAAAATATTATAATCACAATTATTAAGTCTAACAA
>NC_033658.1:2633493-2635675 GCF_001601855.1 Plasmodium reichenowi | reverse complement strand
AAAAATATATATTAATAAAAATAAAAAAAAATAATTTTTTTTTTTTTTTTTTTTTTTTTTTAAATAACAACATATATAGCTTTACATATATATATATATATATATATATATATATATATATATGAAAATTTTTATAATCCTTGATTACCAAAAAAAAAAAAAATAAATAAATTAAATAAAATATGTACTTTTTATATATACATTTATTTCTATTTGTTCTTTTACTTAATATATTTTTATCATCCTCTCATCACGTAAGCATACATTAAAAATAAGTTAACATTATAATTGTATTAATTTTTTAATTTTTATTATTATTATTTTTTTTTTTTCTTACGTTTTAAAAAATCAAATATGAAAACAGATTTTTATATAATATGAAATAATATATATATATATATTTATGTATGATGTTATATAATACCATTTTAAAAACTTACATATTTTTTTCCTTTTTCTTATTTTATAATAGATCCCCCCACCCAAATATGGTCATAATAACAAATACAGCAGAAGTTATGTCCCAATAAGTTCAACACCTATTAAACCATTACCAGAATATTATACCTTTGAATTTATAAGGGATCAATTAAAACATATAAAAGAATTAAAAAATGAAATAATAAGGAATAGATTAAAAAATGACGAATTAATGAATAAAATAGATATACAAGACCTAATGGAAAAGGGGAAAAAAAAAAAGTCCAATGTGTTAAAAGGCACACATGAAAAATATAATAAGTACAAATTATTACTTGATAAAGAAGAAGAAGAAAAAAGAAAAAAAAATTTATTACTATTGGAAAATGATGAAGAAAATACAGAATATTTAGATGAAGTAGAAGATAAAGAAGAAGAAAAAAAAAATAATAAAAAGAAAAAATATAAAACGGATGATAATCAAATTAAAAAAGATGAAAATACTTTTCATAGAAGATACAAAGATATTAGAGAAAAGAACAAACGCTTAAACGATAAAGAAAAATTAAATCAATTAAATAAAAAGGATTCCTATAAAAAATATATAAAAAAGGAATTATCAGAAATTAAATTATTAAAAGATCAAATAATACAAGATAAAATTGAAAAAAGTCGATTAAAAACGGATAAATTAATAGATTATGAATTAACAAAACTCTTTTTAAAAGAAGAAAAAAGGCAGTTCGAATTATCAGATGAATATAAAGAACAGCAAAAAAGAGAAAAAGCCAAAATGTTAAAGTTAAAAAAAAGAAAAGAAAAGTATAACAGGATTAAATTGTCTATAGAAAAAAGTATAAAGAAACAATTAAGAAAGATTAAATTACTTATATACAAAATGTTAGAAAAGATATTGGATCGTGACATGTGGTATAAAGTATTTTATTGTATATATAGGATAACCTTTATCGAAATAATTTTCCAAAAATTAGATAAATGGTATGATAAAGCTGAAGTCTCAGTAATGAAAAACGAAACGGGAGGTTATGCTTTTTTATTTTCATGTTTGGTAGGAACCATAGGATTATTATATTATGCGTCTACCTTAATTTCATTGATTTCTCCTGTAGCATATATAATTCTTCTAATTTTTTTAGCTGGATTTGTTTTAGGAACCTTATTTTCTATATATTTTATAATTACTGAAAAAAGTCCATATGCAGAAAGGAAAAGATCTAAAAGAACGGCTTTTATAAAATCATTATATGAAAATAATGAAGATAAGAAATTAGATAATTCTGAGTAATTTACACACGTTTTTAATAATTATTAAACATATCTAATATTGAAAAGTAAAAGCATATCGTCACTTCATTGTTTTTCATTTTTCTATTACACTAAAAATGTAATAAAATTTGTGATTTGTTATATGTATATATATATATATATATGTATATTTTTTTTAGGTGTATTTCTTAACATAATATTTTTAATAATTTTACTATTTGTATTTAATTATAATATTTCTATTTATTTTATGTATATAAATAATTTACACATTAGATATATGTATATATATATATATATATGCATATTATTTGCAGGTTTGCTTTTTTGTTTGTTTGTCTTTGTGGTTACCTTTTTTTTTTTTTTTTTTTTTTTATTTAGAATTCATACCATTTATTTTTTTATTGTAAATGGTTATATATATGCATATTTAATTAAAATATTATATACAAATATAATTATATCATAGATACAA
>NC_033658.1:2630162-2633393 GCF_001601855.1 Plasmodium reichenowi | reverse complement strand
ATATTGAGAGGACATAAATTCTTATTTTAAGTAAAAACATATATATATTATTATGATATATTTATCTATATTATTTTATTATATATTTTTTTTCATTTTTGAAATACTTTTTATTTTTACAAATATTAATGAATGGGCGTGTAGCTCAGCGGTAGAGCAGCTGACTGCAGATCAGCGGGTCCATGGTTCAAATCCGTGCGCGCCCTTTTTTTTTTTTTTAAATTTTATCTTAAAATATAAAATATACATAATGTATATTGTGTTATATACGTAAGGATATATTAATATTACAGTAAATAATAATTAAATATTATAATATATATATAATAATATTTAATTTTTAAAAGGACGTGGCCTCGATTATAAATAAATACTTATTTATATTTAAAACTAATATATTATATATATATATATATATATATATGACATAATATTTTTATGCTTGGTTTTTTTTTTAATCTTGGTAAAATCGTTTAGTATTATAAAACTTATATGTATATATATTTAATATAATTAATACATTATTAAAATTATGATATTATAATAAAAACATATTTCATTTTCCATAAAATTAATATTAAAAATGTAGGTATATATATATATATATATATATATATATAATTTTTTACAATATTATTATAAATTTACATAAGAAAATAATTAGGTTTATATTGAAGTATTACCTAAAATATATTTTTTTTTTTTTTCTAATATTCATATTTAAAGACAATAATGAAATATGTTAGAATACTTATATTTTAAAGATGTATACTACGGTATAATTTTATAAGTTTTATTCAACATATTTATATATATACAATAGCAAAAAAAAAAAAAAAAATAATAATAAAACAAATTAATGTGCGATTTAAACAACTAAAGTTAATGTATTTCTATATATCAAAAATATAATCATATTAAAATCAACTGTATCATTATAGAGTTTTAATTTTATGTAAAATAATATAATTTTCAATAGAATTTACAACTACTTATTTATATTAAGTATTTTAAATTATTACTATCTATATATAATATTCGGTACACCTATAAAAGTTATATTTTTGGTTAATACATTATATATTTTAATAAAACAACAGAAGATTCTGTGCTTAACCATAAATTCAAAAATAATCCATACCAACATAAGAAAAAGTAACTATCATTTATTCCATTCATAAAAAGAAGAAAAAAAAATAAAATTAAATTAACTACGTTATCTAAAAAATATAATTATCAAGTAATGGACTAAAAAATCCCAAAATTAAATTAATTTGGTATATATAAATGTATTAATTTTACGTGTTTCTTCAGTATATAATATTTGTTTTATATAATTTTTTCAACATATTATTCTCATATAAAAAAAAAAAAAAAATTTAAGTAAAACATGATATTATGAATCATAATATTTATTTATTATATAAATAATAAGTATGTATTTTTATTAATACATATATAATATATATATAATATCATTAATTATATTACAATAAAAATATTTCTATATTTGTAATGAAATTTTTTTTATTTTCAATTCTTTATAAATATTACAACATTTTTTATAAAATATAATAATAATACAAAATTTCTTTTATTACAATATTTTTGTATGGTGGAATATTTAAATATTTTTTTCTTTTTTATATATTTAAATACTTTCAAAAGTATACACCAGATGGGACTCGAACCCATAACCTTTGCCTTAGGAAGGCATTGCGCTATCCAATTACGCCACTGGTGCTAATTTGTAAATATTTGAAAATATAATTTACTTAATATTTAATATATATGTATGTATATATGTATATATGTATATATATATATATATATATATATTTTTTTTTTTGTATAAAATATTTCTTATATTCTATTTAAAAAAATACAAGTATATATTTTTATGTTGTTTTAAAATTTATGACTTTTACTATATTTTATTTATATAATGATTATTTTTTCAAAAAAGAAATTTTAATTTTTTGATATTTAAAATTATTTTTTTTTTTTTGTTTGGAATTTTCAATATAAATAATTAATAAATATGAAAATAAATTAATATATGTATTGAATATAGTAATTTTTTTTTTTTTTTTTTATTCTTTTATTAATTTTATAATAAAAAAAACATAAAAATATCAATTTATTTACTGTTATATATATATATATAAATATTATATTATATATGTAATATATATTTTTTTCTTTTATTTATTAAATTGAACAAGAAAGAAATACGAGCAAAAAATAATATTGGGCCTATGGCGCAACGGTAGCGCGTCTGACTCCAGATCAGAAGGCTGGGGGTTCGAATCCCTCTGGGCTCAATAAATTAATATTAAAAAAAAAAAAAAAAAATTATAATATAATTTTCTATATATTTCAAAATATAAATAAAATAATACTTTATAAGGGGAATAATATATTATTATATATATATAATTTTTTTTTTTTAATTTTTAAGCAAAATACAAAAAAACAATATACAAATTTATTTATTATACTTATTATAAGAAATGATATAGTCGTATTAAAAAAATATACGTAATACAGAGTGCAATAAACAGTATAATATTTTACATTTTAATTTAAAATGAATTCATATATTTTAAAAAATCACAAAAAAATAAAACAATAATTTTTTTTTCATTTTTAAATATAAGATATATATTATTCTATTATATAAGAGCAGTTATTTTTTTTAATTTATTAAAATTATATATAGATATATATAATAATATATGTATGAACTTTTGGAATATTGGACTTTAGCATTTTATTGCTTCATTATTTTATAAAATTATTATTCTATTTCATTACATAACATATATATATATTTAATATATATATATTTTTGAAGTGTCAATATATCGAACAATTCATTCTTTTTATAATATCTAATAATATAATAATATATTTATTATTTAAAACAAACATATATATACTAAATGTTTTTTTAAAATATTATCCTTTTTTACTTCGAAAAGGAAAATGAAAAAAATTAGGCCGGGCAGGAGTCGAACCCACGACCTCCCGATCCGTAGTCGGGCATTCTATCCAACTGAACTACCGGCCCTCATTTTTTTTTCTCATTGAAATGATTAATATTATTAAATGAACAGAATATTATAATTATTTACATATAATTAAAAAAAAAAAAAAATTAATAAATAATATAACTTTCTTATATATTTTTTTACTATGAATTTAAAAAACATTATCATTATACAAATA
>NC_033658.1:2610581-2630062 GCF_001601855.1 Plasmodium reichenowi | reverse complement strand
ATATTTACATATACCAAAGAGAAGTTTCTATAATTAAATGTGACAATATATTAACTACAATGTTGCTTAATGTACTTTATATATGTTAATAATTATTATATAATTTATATACTATAAAAAAATATGCATACATTTAATTATATATATTTAAGTGATTATTAAAGGTATTATTCTTTTATTCCATGATTTTATATAATATCATATAATATGCTTTATGCAATTATATATATAATAAATATATTCTCAATATTTAGAAAAACTAACGATATTGTATATTTCATATATATGACCTTTTTATATCTCTTTCATATTTTGATATTTCATATTTTCATAATATTTCTCAAGTTCAATTTTTTTTTTTTTTCACTTATCCCTTATAATATTTCTTATTTTATAGTTCAAATATTATTATAAGAAAGAAAAAAAAAAAAAAAAAGGATTTCTCAAAATGTGTCAGATACATTATATTAATTATTCTTTCATTTATGAATATAATTAATTTAACGTTTATTTTCATAATAAACTTTAAAAACTTTAAAATGTATTGTATAATATATGTATATATAAATATATATATTTAGTTATCATTTTTTTTTTTTTTTTCATATGTATAAATGTATATATATACAATAATAATTTTTAATAATATAGTAATATTAAATTGAGAAGTAATATAACTTTATATTGATTTCTTTAAATAATATTATTACTATAATTAGGAAAGTAAATATGAGGATAACAATTGATATGATAAATGAAGCAGAACA
Organism: Plasmodium reichenowi; assembly: GCF_001601855.1. NCBI lineage: Eukaryota > Apicomplexa > Aconoidasida > Haemosporida > Plasmodiidae > Plasmodium > Plasmodium reichenowi. The sequence continues at coordinate 2,629,295 of NC_033658.1, read as the reverse complement.
ATCAAGAAATCCAGTTCTTGAAAATACTATCTCTTTAAGAGGTTAAACATAAATAAAAATGTAAATTATATAAAATATATATTGTATATATATTGTGTATATATATATATATATATATACTTTATTAATTAAGGGAATTTACACATATATTTTTATTCTTTTAGGTAATAAAATTAGTGTTATTGAAAACTTAAGTATAACAAAAGATTATTTTGAATGTATAGACTTAAGTGATAATGAAATAATCAAATTAAATAATATTCCATATTTAAAGAAATTAAAAACATTAATATTATGCAACAATAAAATAGCCAGAATTGATGCGGACATATTCGACAATTTACCAAATTTAAATTCATTAGTTCTTACCAATAATAAGGTAACAAATATATATATTTATATGACCACATATATATTTTATTATTATAAAAATGATTATATCTCAATACAAAAAAAGAAAAATTATTTATTATGTATTTATTTTATTATTTTATTTTTTTTTTTATATATCCCCCTATATTTAATATACATTTATGTTTTTTCATGTTCCTTAATTTTTTATAGCTAGAAAAATTAAGTGATCTTAAATCACTTTTTAAAGCCAAGAATTTAATAAGGTTGAGCTTATTGGAAAATTCAGTGTGCAAGTAATAATATATGTATACATATATATATATATATATATATATATATATATATATATATATATATGAGAAATATTATCATATATATATTATCATGATTACTCTTTTTTCAGGTTAGAACATTATAGAGAATATTTAATATATAATATACCCTCATTAAGATATTTAGATTTTGAAAAGATAAAAACAAAGGACAGAGAATTAGCAAATTCTACAATGGAAAATTTTAATGAAAATGATGATGGTAAAATGGAAATGTATATATGTATATATGTACATATATATATATATATATATATATATATATATATATATATATATATATTTGTACCTTATATTTAATATAAAATGCATAAAAAAAAAATTATTTTTTTTTAATTTTTATAGAGAATGAAGAATCCAGTTAAATTATCCTTTCATTTATTTATTTTTTTGAATTTCTTTTTCTTTTTTATTTTTTTTTTTTGTTTTTCTCCAAAAAAATAAATGAATTATTATTTTAGAAAATCTTTTATAAAGGAATGAACAAGTTCATATATTAAAAATTTCAGATAAATTTTTATTATACACATATATATATATATATATATATATATATAATTTGTTTTTGTTGGTGTCCACTAAATATTTATATATTTAAGGCCATCTAAGAATATAGTTCAAATTATTTAATAATATGTTAAATACAAATATATTTTAAAAATACATTTATGTATTTTTTATTTTCTTATATAATATTTTTTCATTCACGAAATTTATATTCTTATATTGACAATATATGTTATATTGATATATGTAATATATATCATTATATATATATATATATATATATTTATATAAATTCTTCTTTTTTCTTTTTTTTTTGGTAAAAATTAATATTTTATATTTTAATGTTATTTGTTTTTATATATTCTTTTCATTCTTTTTTTTTTTTTTTTTAAACCTAATAAAAGATGAGAAATTTTAAAATATGAAGCATACATAAATCAAAAAAAAAAAAAAAAAATATATATATAATATAATAAAATTATTATATATACCATTTGGAATTATCAAATTAGGCTTAGCTTCTTGCGATATTACATATATATATATATATATATATATATATATAATATATTTATATTTAAATAAATATTAAATAATATGGAATAATTTAATAGTTACTCAAGAGAAAAGAAATATATATAATAATAAATAATACATATGTCAAAAATTGTATATAAATTCTAATATTACATAAAATTATATTTTCATATACATTTTTTTTTTACATATGTGTAATAGGAATGAAAAAAAAAAAAAAAAGAAAAGAAAAAGAAAAAATTTTTTGGTTATAAATTAACCTTTTGAGAATATAATACAAAAGAATTATTATCAACTTCTAAAAAAACAAAAAAATATATAATTAAAAAATATTAACAAAGTTCCGTTTTTTTTTTTTTTCTTTTTTTTTTTTTTTTTTTTCCATTTTGTAATATAAAAAAATATATATTTTGAATAAATGGAAAAGATGAGGAAAACATGAAAATAATATTAAAAATTACTTTGCTCTTTTCCGTATTAAACAATTTGAGTATATGTTTTAGAATATATGGTGGGAATAATAAAGGGAATTTATTTTTACATTCGAATAAAAGGAATAATATATTAAATAGAAATAAATATAACACAAATAAAAAATGTAAAAGTATATTATATAATAAGGATATAGAAAGTAGTGATATTAGTAGTGAAGAAAAAGAAGCATTAATAAGAGAACAAATAAAAAAAGAAAAGGAAGAATATGAAAAGATTAAACAAGAAAATAAAGATTTTATTAATAATAACTTTGAATATATAAGTAATAATATACCTATAAATGTAGAAAAAAGATATGCTTATGAAAAATTTAAATATAGTCACGAATTACTTACGTACATATTCTTTGTAATTAATTTATTTAAACATGAACAATTTAAAAATAAACTATATAAAGAATATCTTCAAAAGGAGGCGTTAAAAGAAAATAAAAACGTCATTTCGTCACATAAAAATGATAAAGAACTTGATATGTCAGTTTTAAATAATACAGAAAATAACATGGCACACATACAAAAAGAAAGAAACCATAACCTCATATCCAACTTTATACACCGATTTGGAGATAAATTCAAATTCTTTAATACGCCTGAGAAAATACAAAGAGAAGATTTAGCAAATATGTTTAAAATGGAACAAGAGGATAAAGAAAACTTCTTTAAAAAAATTAAAATAAAAAACGAAAAAACAAATGAATATTATTTTGTTATATATTATTGTAATTGGAAATATGAGTGTATGGCTTTATATAATGCCTTCCATAATATTTTAAACAATAATTATAATAATATAAACTTCTATGAAATCTTGCATAAGCAAGATGAAGAAAAACAAGAAAGTGAACTGGACGATGACGAACAAGAATTAGGTTCAAATAAAAAAGGAAAGAAAAAAAAAGGAGATGAAAATGATCAACAAGAAGAAGATACTGATGAAAATGATTTAACGAAAACAGATATTGAACAAATTAAACAAATGTATATTAAAGATTTACAAAGTAATAAAATTATGGATATGGAAAGTTTACTGAATGAAGAATATAATACAAATGATGAAGATAATTCTGAACGAAATGATAAAGAAAAAGGTGAAACCAAAGGAATTAATAAAGAAGGAACGACACCTACAGATAATACTACAGAAGAAACAGAAACAAAAACAAAAACCTTTCAAGAAATTATGGAAGAAGAAAAAAAAAAATTAGATGAAGAATTTTTCTTACATGGATATTCCAAATATGAAGATGAAGAACAAATTAAAAAAGAAGAACAACTTATAAAAGAAAGTAAAAGAATTATCAAAGAAGAAAAATTAAATAAAACTCGATTAAATAGTAAAAAGGATTTTGATAATATACTTAATGATTTCTATATTTCTATGGAGAATTATAAACGTTATTATAATTATTCAAACAATGATGATCATAATGATACAATAAATGAAGATACAAATAAAGATACACAAATACAAGATCAAAGAAAAAGGAAATTAACAAAAAATTATGATAATCATATACATGTTGCTGATATTAATATATCAAATGCTAATCAAGATATAAACAATAAAAATGTTGATCATCATGAGAATAATAAAACCAAAGTAAATATAAATGTTATCTTTGTTCGCATAAGTAATAGCACAGTTATTGGAAAAACTAAAAATATAAAAAAGAAAATTAAGAAAAAATGGATCTATTCACATGATAAAGAAATTAAATTTTATGAATTAATTTTATCTCTTATGTTAAATGAAAATATCTATTATAAAAATATTCCACATATGGATATTTTTTCATTATCATATAATAAACAAAATTTATTTGAATTCTTTAACTCTATACAAACCAATTTAAAACATAGTTTTATTCATAAAAATAATGTTTATGATATATATAATCATATACACAATGGTCCTTTAGATATATATAATTTTAATATATATGATAAAAGCACATATGGGAATAAAGTACATAATGATGATATGAATGTACAAAATGATGACATAAATTTACAAAATGATGATATGAACATACACAATGATGATATGAACATACACAATGATGATGTAGTTATGGAAGAATTAGATATAAATGATGAAATCGATGATATGGAAAATTATGGAGTTATATATGATAAACTAGTAGATGATACAAATGAAAATGATATAAATAATAATCAAGAATATATGTACAATAATAATATGGATAATACAATAGATACAACCCCAATTAATACAAAAAATCATAATAAGAAAAAAAAAAGCAAATATGAAACATTATTTAAACAAAAATATATCAATGTTCTTGTTAATAATATTAGAAATAAAATATCAATTGAAAAAATTACCTCCATATCAAATGTAGATAATTATTCAAACTATACAGTTGAAACATTTAAACATATTTCTTTAAATAATGTTTTTAAAAAAAATTCTACTCATGAACACTTTAAAATTGATACAAATTATGTATACTATTTAAATCATAAAATACCAAAAGATATCTTTCCATTTATACTTCAGTTGTCATTAGCCTTTAAATATGAACACACACATATACTAATAAATGCCCCCAAAAAGGTAGAATTTATATATAGTAATGTATGAAGACAATTAATTTTTTATACTCATATATTTAGAGAAAGTTAAAGTTACCAAAATGAAAAGAAAGAAAGAAAAAAAAAAAAAAAAAAAAAAAAACTACAATGATAATATATACATATATATATATATATATATATATAGATAAATAAATAAATGCCTATCTATTAATATTTAAACATTTTATGTCCAATAAATTTTTTATGTTTCCTTTTTATTTTTTTAATTTTTTTGTTATTTTTATTTTTAATTACATATCATTTATTTATTTTACATTTTTATTTTTTTTAATTATTTAAATAATATAAGTTATTTAATTTAAACTTTAAAACATTATAATTTTTTTTTTTTTTCCTTTAAATAGTTATTTATATAAATATTTAATATTTTTTCATTTAATAACTAATCTTATAAAAATAAATGAATAGGAAAGGGTAAATTATAAAAAAATAAAAATAAAAGATAAAAAAATAAATAAATAAATAAATATATAAATAAATAAATAAATATATAAATAAATATATAAATAAATAAATAAATATATAAATAAATAAATAAAATATAAAAAAGCAAATATAAAAAGATATGGTAGATGACATGCTAAATGTAATTATTAAGTAATACATATAATTATCCTTAATAATTCTCTTTTCTATTTAGAAATTATTAAAATAAAAAGGATAAACATTTATCGATAACTACCTTTATGTTAACTTGGCACATATATACAACATACATATATACATATAAAGGATAATCATTTCAGTTTTCCTTATTTTTACTTTTTAAACTTGCATACTTAAATATAGTAGCAAGTTCTAATAACTCAGATTCAAAATTATTTTCATGACACAATTGTAAGAATTGGTCGACATCAATATATGAAAGATAAGTCCTTAAAAATACTAAAGATTCTTTTAATAATTCTTTACTCATATAACTATTATTCGATTTTTTTAATTTCATCATTTTATCACATAACATAAAAATAGATTTATTACATAAATGAAATATTTTCTGAAGCAATTCATTTTTTTTATTCTCTAATTCATTTATTTGTTCTTCATTTTCATTTCGAGTTTGTTTCCTTTTCAATTTATTTTTTTCAATATCGTTAGCTTCTTTTAATATAATCAGATTATTAATTCCTTCGTATAGCAATCTCACAACATAATATTCGTCTAAAATAAAAAAAAATAAAATAAAATAATATATATATATATATATATATATATATTTATATTAACATACTATAAATGTAATATAGAAAAGATGTACGGGAAAATAAAAAAAACAATATTGTTATTAAAAAAAAAAACCAAGTGAAAAATAATTCCATACATACAAATACACATAAAAATATATAGTTCCAAATATTTATTCTCCTTTATTATATATTCGCTCTTACCCAAATTAGCATCATCCAATTTTTCAAAAATAAAATGCATTACAGAAAATTCGTCCACAATTAAGTTTTCTATTAACAAACTTATTAAAATATTTAAGAGAACAGAGTTGTTAAAGTGAGAATATACAATATTAATAAGGTCCATTTCAAATACCCTCTTATCATCATCTGACGAAAAATTTTGAGCATTTTTGTAATTAAGGAGTATAATGGAATGGTTTTTGAATGCTTGTTTTAAAGAAGAAACATTGGATGAATCAAACAGTATAAGCGATTTAAAAAAAAGAATAAATAAATCATAACTATTCCAAGAAATAGAATCTTTTAAAAAATCATTTTCAAATACATAACTATTAAACATATTTCCATCTAAATGATTATTCGAAATATTACTTATTATATTCATTATATTTTGTGATAAGTTAGCAAAAAATAAAGGAACATTATTTAAAAAGCATTTACCATTTAAAAAGTTCATAAAACCTTGAATTAATATATTCATTGAATCATTAAATTTTTTAATTGCATCATCTTTTGTATGATTCTCATTTTTTTTTAATAGTAAAGATCTATCTTGTATATTATTTATTTCATCATATGTATATTTTATCATACTATTAAATATTAAATATTCATGAAATTCATCATGTTTAGTATCAATAACACATTTGAAATTATTACAATAATTAATAATGCATCTTGGAATCAAATTCTCTAACTCATTTTTATAAACTAACGAACAAGATTTAAAATAAAAATTACGACTCCATTTTCTACAATGTTTCTTCTTTATAACACAATACATTAATTTTGTAAATTGCTTTAAATTCTCACATAAATCTAATTTTTCTAATTCCTCATTAAATGTTTCATAATCAAACATACAATCATTATTATCATTATTATTGTCATCAAGGTCAATCTCACTTTCTTCAAACGTGTAATCATCTTTATCATTATTATTATTATTATCATTATTATTATCTTCACACAAATATTCATCATCACTATATTCATCAGAATTATATTTTACATCAGCTTCTATACAAAATGGAATTTTACTATCTAACATTTTTAATTCATTTAAGGTTTGTTCATTCTTTTTTAATATAACAACATTTTTTTTATTGTTTCTATTAAATGGAAATTGTTTTTCATAACCTTCATTTAATTCATCATCATTATTATTATCATCATTATTATTATCATCATTATTATTATCATCATTATTATTATTATCATCATTATTATTATTATCATCATTATTATCATCATTATTATTATCATCATTGTCATCATTATTATCATTATTATCATTATCTTCAATCTCATCACGAGTTCTCTTTTTTCCTTTTTTGTTCTTCAGTCCCTCCGATTCATTTACACCTCCTGTTATTTCCTCCACATTATTTTGCATGTTCTCCCCTTGTACTTTCAAAATTTTATTCTTGTCATTATATTTTCTTTTAAAGAAATTTTCCTTACTTTTCAATAATTTATGCTCATATGAAAAAAATGTTAACATGCATAAACATAATTCCATGAATAAATAAAATGACTCGTTATCTAATGTTCCTATTTTCCTTAAAATGTACTTAATACATCTAATAATAACAGTTCCTAAATTTTTATTTATTAATAATAACCTATTAATTAAGGATATATAAAAATAATAATTCTTTTCGTTAAAGGAACACAATAATTTATTCACAATACATTCTATTAATATATTATTATATAATTTACTTTGTAGCTGCACATATATCCCTAATACTTTCGAACTGAATTCAACACTATCTTTATACAATTCCAAGATATGTAATACATGTTCTTGTATTAACCATATATCATGCATATTTTTATATGCTTTTTTTTTTTTTTTTCTAAAATCAATTTGCAAACTACTAATATATTCAACACATTCATAATTTACAAAATGATTAATATTAATACATTTTTCAATTATCGAGGGTAAACTTATTAGATTGGTTTTTAAATTACCCCCAGATGTGTCTTCATCATTATTATTATTATTATTATTATTATTACTACTATCATGGTTATCTTCATTATTTTGATCACTTAATTTATTCCTCTCTAATATATTCGTAGTAATACTTTCTATATTCCATACGTGATCATCTAACTCACTATTTTTTTTTAAAAATATTTCTTGGAATATCTCCTTTTGATAAAATCGATGTGTTGCCACACTTTTCAAATTGTTTTCTAAATATTTATTTAAAGCATTTTTTAAATAATATAACCTATCATTAAAATTATCACTATGTATTATACTATTAATATAAATATAAATATATTCAATAGTTGTTATATCATTATTATCTATGTCAATATTATCAATACATTCTTGTCTTTTTTCAATCAAATCAAAACTATTATTTAATAAATTATCCAATACTTCCTTATTTTCATCATATATATTTTTAGATATATAAAAAAAATTACTTAAAAGCATATATAAAATATTATCACCCTTAATATATTTCTTCTCTTTATATAATTCTACACATAATTCATATAATTTATTAAATAAATCTAAACAATATTTAAAATCATATATATGACAACAACTTAAAGATATTATACAACGAAACCATAATAAACATTGTAACGGTTTATCCTTAATAAATACTTCAATATTATGATTTAATTTTAAAACAACATCTAATTTTAATTTTTCATTATTCTTGGTAATTATACCTAATATTGTAGCATATATACCTATCTTTACAGGCATATAAAATATACATTCTAGTATCGTATCAATGCACTGTTTTGTTTTACTCTTACTTATCTTCTTACATAATTCAAAAATATCTTCACTATCTATTAATTTATCTCCTATTTTTATTATTTCATTCTTAATAAAATGAAATTCGATATCCTCCATGGTTACAAAAACAAAGTAGTATATATATATATAATATATATAATAAAATAAGGGGAAAATATATCAAAGGAAATAAAATACAATAAAAATAAAGAAGAAACTAACTACGATCCATAAATAAATTATCGTATGAATATTAATATAATATATTACTTTAATTAACCCCACATACAAAAAAATATATATATATATATATATATATATATTTATATATATGTATGTATTTATAAGTTTCTTAATCCTTCTATTTTATTAATATGCTATACATATATGTATATATACAAAAAATACTCATTTATAACAATATTAAATATAATTACATTTATTCAAAATTTGCCAAAATGAAATATATAATATAATATAATACATTATTATGTAAATATCAAATAAAATTCTAGAAAAAAAAAATATACATAATAATATATTTTAAAAATAATATTATGAACGTTATATAAATAGCACTTATTAAATTCAAAACATGTAAAAATTAAAAAAAAAAAAAATTTAATTTATGTTATATTGAAATGAAATCTTTTTATTTGGAAAAAGAACTATAAAATAAAATTCCAACAATTCATAATAAATAAATAATTTTATGTACATATTATATATATACATAATATAATATATATATATATATATATATATAATATTATATATTTATACGTATATTATATTATATATATATTATTTTTTACCTCTATATATAATAATAATACTTATAACTTATGTACGTGTATCAATGTTCTCATAAGTAATAATATAAAAAGTTATATTTATATATACATATAATAAATATATAGCACCTAAATATTATTAAAGAACCTTAAAAAAAATAATAGTATAAAATTTTTATGACATCTGAAAATATATTATAAATATATTTTATGTAATATATATATAATATATTTTTTTCATAATAATAAATATATTCAATACAACGGAAGATTAATATATATATATATATATATATTAAGATAGCAACTTTGGTATATTATTATAAAATCCTAATATTATTATTAAAGAGGAGAATATTCTTTTATATGAGTTTCTTTGATATTATGAAAATTAAATATATAGCTAATATATTTGATACTTCTTATATTGTAATATAAATATAAATATAATTATATATATTTCAAAGTAAAATATATGAAATAGAAATAACTTATTTATATGCAACACAAAAATAAAGTAATAAGAAAAAAAATATATATGATAATTATAATAAAATATTATATATATATATATGGGGATAAAATAAAAAATGTACCATTAACATTAACATACACATTTTGTTTATATATATATTATCATGAAGAACATATTAAACATATATATATATATATATATATATATATATATATATGTCTATAGAAACATAATTATATTCTTAAATTTAAATGGATTCTATAATATTTATCATTCATTATAATAAGAAATGTGGATAATTCAACAAAATGGCATATTTTAAATTCTTCATAATATAATCTGGGAAAACAAATAATTTAGACTTTTCAGAAAATTTTAAAAATACAATAAAAAGAAAATTAATTGTACCTGTCATATAATTATCTTCATTATCATCATTGTAAAAAATATAATCATATTCATTATTTTCTTTGTTTTCTTTATTATCCCTAAATTTAGTAAGCTCTTTTATTTTTATATTCGTATAAATATTCCGATCATTTTCATTCTCATAACTATATGAATTATATATACATAACAATATATTCAGTATATCCATTAAAGTGTCAAAAACCTTTCTACTTCTACATTTTATAATTAATAAATAAATGTAGTTATATATCTTCTCCCATATGTCTATATTACCTATCTCAAATAAATATATCTTATTATAAAACATAAAATAAAAAAATGTTTTTATTAGCCCTAAAATGTTATTATTACTATTGATAATCATATTATTGTTATTATTACTATTACTAATATTATTGTAAATGTTAAGGTTAATATTATCTTTAGTATTATTTTCTTTACAATATTCAAATAAGATGAACAATAATTTAGTTAAATATTTGAAAAAGTTCTCTTGTATATTTAAATAACTATCTCTATTAACTTCTAGAATATTATTATCATATATATGTTCTTCATATTCATTCAATATTTTTATATCATTATTTTTTTGTATCTCATTCTTTACTATATTTTCTTTAATATTACTTAATGATATATCAATCTCCATTTTACACTCATTTCTTTTAATATATGTAAGTAAATAAATGTAATGATAAGCTTTAACATTATTTCTATTCGAATAGTTTTCCTTTTGAGCGTTATCTAAACAAAATGTATAATCATTCAGCCTTTCCATTTTGATATACTTATTTAAATATTCAAAGTTGTAAAAATGTAACCACTTATTCCTGTCCTTTTTTATTAAGAAATAACAAAAAACACATAATGCAAGTTTGGAAAAATGAAATAAAAAATTATTATCATAAATAATTATTTCATCTGAATGTATATCCTTTTTTCTAAAATAGGCATCCATTAATTGAACAATACATTCATATAAGTTTGCAAAATTAAAATTTTTTATAAAAAAGGATGGAATATTAAATAAAAAAATATACATATGTTGAAATATTTCATATTCTTTAACTTTAACAAAAATACATAATAACCCTTCAAATGTTTTATAAATTTCATTCATATTAAAGGAAAGGTTATTATTTTCAAAAGTGTGAATATAATGTGGACAAATGGACGAATCACATGATTTCGTAGAATAATCCATTTTGTTATTATTATTATTATTATGATCATTTATTTTATTATTCTTCTTAGCACTGTTATATATTAATAATAATAATAAATTTATACATTTTAATAATGACAAAAGAATATAATAATTATCAAAAGATTGCACATATTCCTTTTCATCCATCACTTTCTTCATTTTTCTATATAAATTTATAACATTCTTTATATTTTCAGTATCCAATTCATCATAATTATCTTCTTTATATATATCAACAAATGATTGTATAAATACATAAATTGACATGAAACAACCCTTTTTATCCTTTAAAAATTTGGAATCAAGAAAATGAAGAAATTCTTCAACATAATCATTAAAAAATTTATAAAAATGAAACATATTTCTTTTTTGTAAGTTATCATATATATCTTTATGATAATTATTATTATCATTCTTTTGTATATTTCTTAAAATAAAACTTCTTACAAGCATTTTTGATTCCAAACTTTTTAAGAATAATTTATTTTCTTCATTAAATAATTTCTTCTTTTCTATTTCCATATTTAAAATATTTTTAATTTTTATATTCATAAAATTTATCATGCTTGTTACAAATACTTCAACATTTGCACCCTTCATTATATTAATATAATGTTTATTTTCATATATTTTGTCTTTCATTCTTTTTAAAATAAAATTTTCAATATATAAATAATTTTCATCATCTTCAAGACCTTCTCTTCTCCTTTTCATATCAAGAATAAAGTTACAGTCTAATAATTGTACCTTGTCTAATTTATCACATATATTTAAAAATGAATCACATATATATTTATAATTTTTATCAATATTATTATTATTATTATTATTATTATTATTATTATGTGATAGTTCATCTTGCAGAACGTTTTTTCCTTTTATATATATAAGAAATTCATTTAAATTATATTCTTTTTTTTGTAATAGATCTTTTATTTTTTCATTTACATTTTTCAATAATATTATTTGTTCATACATTATAATATTTTCAACAGATTTGTTGTCGCGAAAAATATGTTTTTCATGTATATCAAGAAGGTAATGTTTTTTTAATAAATATAAAACTACAGAACTTGAATAATTTCGTACATTTTGAATATCCTTAAAATTTAAATTTATATCAAAATAATCTTTTAATAAATGAAAGTATACAAATTTGGTGTAATAATAAAATGGAACTTTGTGTATTAAATAATATAATAATTCATTCATATATATTAAATAATTTCCATTAATATTTTTTGATATAAATGTAGATAATAACTCAAAAGATATAATACATATATGAACATTCATATATATATCACCAGACAATGTTTCATATTTATCTATTAATTTCATAATAATAAAACATAAAGTGATTAATATATATTTACTATTCATAATTGAACCTTTTTTCAATATATTATTTAATATATTTCTTATATCCTCTTCAATATTTAATACATTTTTATAATGTGATACTAATTTTTCAATAGAATTCTTCTGTTTTTCCAAATTATTATATCTAAGCATATTAGAAAAATATATTTCTTTTTCTTTATATTCTATTGTAACTTCATCCTTCTTATTTTCTTCAATTTTTAAATCATTATAATCAATTTCAATTTTTTCACTATTCTTTATATAAAAAAATAATAAATCTTGTATATTTCTTAATTCGCAAAAAGAATTATCAGATGATAAAATACAGCTATTTATACAATCTGTTATAAATAACTCTAATTTTTTATTACCTTCAATTTTTTCATACCATCCTAGTAATATGGAACAAATGCATCTTTCATCAATACCTTTAGCATTACAACAGCTATTATTACACATCATATTTTTATTGTTAGTGTTACATTTATTTATATAATTACTTAAATGATTTATATTACTTAAATTATTTATATTACTTAAATTATTTATATTACTTAAATTATTTATATTACTTAAATTATTTATACTACTTAAATTATTTATATTATTATTATTATAAGTTGTTAACATATTATATTTTTCAAAAACCATTACCCTTTTAGTATCAGCCTCATTATTCTCCTTTTCATTTAGCACATTCGAACAAAACTTCATACACACACTCTTAAACGTATTCAAAAAAGATATACACATCTTTAGATTCATCATATGTGTATCAATGATTCTACATATAAAACATAAAAAATAATCAATAATTATACAAAATATTTCCTTTATATTGATCTTTTTAAGAAATTCATTTAAAAATAACAAAATGGATTCATTAATTATTTCATTATTAATTAAATAGAAATTTCCTAATTCTTTAATCAATAAATTTATTCCATATATAGAATCATCAAATTCATTTTTCATTTTAAAAAAATCGGTTCTCATTCTTATCATAGTTTTACTCACATCTTTTAAACATATATATTCAAAAAATTTAAATTTAATCATATCATTTTTCTCAATCATTATATCATATATGAAAACCTTCTTGTACATATATTTTATAATATCATGAATTTTTTTATTCACCTTTTTCCAATCAGTTACATTATATATATAGTTATCAAAATTTATGTTATTATTACATACTTTTAAATTATTTATATTGTCCATATGCATATGCAAATCCATATTCTTTTTTAATTTTTCATATATTGATTCAAATATTTCTTCACAAACCACATGATGCTTATAATCAATAATATTTATATTATTCATAGGATTTCTTACATTATTATCCATATTAGTTATATTGTCCAATTTGGTTAAAAAAAAATACTTCATTTTCTTATAATTTTTATATATCAATAATTCAGAATACTGCATAAATAAAAATAAATATATATAATTATGACAATATTTGCTAAGATTTACATATTGATTAATTAAATGCATGTTTCTTTCATTGTTAATATATTCATATATATTTTTCAAAATATGATCTTTTCTGGTCTCGAATTTTTTTATTTCATATATAAAATTCTCATCAAAGTCTTTTTCCTTATTATTTTTTAAAAAATTCTTATAAAATGATATATCAATATTACAATCTTTAAATGAATTCAAAATTCCTTCGACAAAATTCTGCAGAGTATCATATGTTACTCTTTTGTTTTTCATATTATATAAATTATTACATGCCATCTTATCATGACAAATATTATCTTTAATTCTATCCTTATGAAAACAAGATAATTCATTAATAAAATAAGAAGTATCATTTTCCATAATTGTAAAATTCATATTTTTTTTTTCATCAACTTTTTTCTTTTTTTTAATTAAATTAGACATACAAAAATTATCCATACTAAATCTGTCAATTAAATTTATATATTCCATATTATTCGTATCTACAACATTATTTATTATATTAAACCCTTTTTTATTTTCGAACATTTTACTTTCAATATTTTTCTTCTCATTTAATAAAAGGAAATCATGTTTTAAAGAATCCAAATAGTCCATATTTCCATGATCCATGTATATATTATTTATATTCATATGATGTTGTATAGATAATGAAAAGAACAAAACACTTAAACCTAGAAAGGAATATTCTGAATATATATCACTTTTTAATTTTACATAATATATGAATAGATCTCTAATTTTAAAAGCATGCTCATGAATAAAATCTAAAAATGGATTATAATATATAATATAAAACATAATTATACATAAACATTTATACTTTTCTCCTAATTCAACCTTATTATTTTTAGATAAATCCTCTACTAAATTATCAGATAATAATATATAGTCTAACCAATCATAACATAACTTATTAACACTCATATGATCTAGTTTTAAAAAACAGTGAGATATATAAAGACCATATATTTTATGAATGGGTAACATATCATAATACATAATACAATCTTTGATATTTTCCTTCAACATATTATTAATTTTATCATCTTTCAGTGTTATAAAACAACTTAATAATTTTAAAACATTTTTTAACAAACCTATATTACAAACATACTTATTATTTATATCCTTTATATTCATAGAATATTTTATATATTTTTCTATCGAAATAAATATAAATACAATATAAGAATATGCACACTCATTCTCAATATTAATGTCTCTTATTTCGGAATCTATCAATTTTTTCATTACATTATTCCACTTAAATAAAAATGTTTCCGAAAAAAAGGAGAGGTACAAAAATTTAATACAATATTTTAAAAGATTATTCTCAAAAGGAATATTTTCTTTAATATAAGTATCATATATATATATAATATATTTTGTTACTTTTTCTAATATGCCATAATATTTTTCATCAAATTTTTTTTCCTTTTTTATAATTGTACCAAAATATAATAAATTAAAACATATTTTTATAATAAACTGGTTATCCATATTGTGTATTTCTTGGAAATTTGTGCTATGTAGGAAATTTAAAAGATCAGCAAATAATTCATCATTTTTCAAGTTTGTTAATATATATACTTTCGTTAAAAATTTGCCGATATATTTTAACAACCTCAAACTATTATAATTACTACTATTACGATTACTATCACCATTTTCAGATTTAATTTTATTTTTTCTTTCATTTACATTTTCGATGTATAATAAATTTTGTATAATTAAATTAAATCTTGCTTTCATTAAAATGTATAAATTATGATATAATATACATACTTGGCTATCCAACAAAGAAATATTCGTACAAGAATATTCCATTTTGTTATCTTTATTTTTTTCATTATTTCTAAAAAATTTCTTTATCTTTTTTATTAAAAGATTAAAAATAATACAATAGGTTATCATATATTTATCATCATCCAAATATTTTTCAAGCTTAATTATATTCAACAAATATAAGTCCATAATTAAAAATGTAAAATAAATACTTTCTATATGAGAGAATTTGTCTAATTTTAAATTCTTAATATATTTTATTAAATTATATAAATGAAGCAAATTAAAATGACTATAATTATTATTGGAATATTCAATTAATGATTTCATGTCGTTTATAGGAATATTTTCTTTTAATATATCTACATTATAATTTATAATATTATAACCCACAAATTCATCAATATTATGATACTTATCATACTTATTATTTATACTATTTATTATATTATTTATACTATTTATACATATTATATTACTATTATTATTATTATGTGTTTCACTCACTTTTTCAATTGAATTTATAATTTCCTTTTTATTTCCTTCATCATATTGATCCTTCTCTATTAAAAAATAGATTGCATCTTTATTCCTCATATTAAATAATCTTGTTGAAACAAAATAAATATATTCATCAAAAGATAGTTTTATATCCTTATGTAAATTTAAATAATCTTTTGATAAATCTGACAAAATGGTATCACTACTATTTTCATATAATAATAAGTAATATATAAAAGCACAACTTATAGAAGAATTATTATCAACCGAAAATATATTAACACACCATTTTAATACAGTGCTAATAAGTATATTATTTTGTGAATAATATATGAATGAATCTAATATATTAATAATATTTTCAATAAGTATATTTTTCCAATTATTCATAGAACATATATATATTGTATTATATATATTTTGGTTCATATTATTATTTAATTTTTTTTCTTTTTTATCACTTATTTCACTTAATATTAAATATTCCATCATATTGTGTAATTCATTTATAGTTTCTACTTTCTTATATACAATGTATAATTTGTTCATATTTAATTTTAAGATATGCTTATAGTACTTTTCCAATATGTCTAAAACTTTTTTTACATTATTATATAAAATATAAGAATCTTTATCACCTTTTTTATATTTCCTTAACTTATCAAAAAAAATATAAGTTAAAATAAAAGAATTGTTTAAAACTATTGTATTTATATTATCATATTTAATATTGATTTCAAAAATTTTTTCTATTAAAGATGATAATTGACTGCTACAAGTATATATATTGGAATGTACATTATTCATACAAAGGGAACTATTATTGATTGTGATATTATCATTATTGTCACTATTGTCACTATTGTCACTATTGCTGTTGTTTATATATGAATTATTCATATTATCCTTATTCTCCTTATTATATTTTTCGTTTAAATTTCTCAAATACATAAATATAAAAAGAAAGATATAATCATTATACTGCTCAATATATTCATACTTAGTAATATTATCTAATATAGTTATGAGAATATCAAATATGTTTTTGATCAATTCTTCATCTTCTAATTTTATAGCAGAATATACATTTTTCGATATATAATCTTCGAATTGTGATTTATCATTAAATAATTTTTCAAATGTACTAAATTCTTTTTTGAAATTCATATTAATATTTTCATTATCATAAAAAAAAAGGAAATATAATATGTACATTAATATTAAATTCAAATATCTCTTCTCACTACATAATAATCTAGAACCATTCTTAAATAATAACAAAAGTGTTGTAATATAATTTATATCATATATATTATTATCAAAATATAAGAATATAGAAAAAATTAAATCAATAAAAAATGAATCATTATAATTAATAAATGTTCTTTTACTCTTAAGTAATGATAATGCATAATCTTTTATTTCATCATATTTTTCATTTGAACAAATAATATAAGAACTATATGTTAAATTAGAATTATTTATAAATGTATTCAAAAAATATAATGTATTCTTTTTCATTTTTATATGATTCCTAATACTATAACCTTTTTTATTAAGAAATTTCTCTTTATAAATTTTAATTATATTTCTATCAACAAATGTTATAGCATAAAAATTTTTACAATATATAGGAATTAATAAAAACTCATTTATATATTTCACA
>NC_033658.1:2606660-2607686 GCF_001601855.1 Plasmodium reichenowi | reverse complement strand
TTATTTATTTAATATTTTAGTATGTACCCCTGCGACATTACCTAATTTATGAAAAAAATGAAATGTCCCTCTTTTTCTTGTAAAAGCAAATATTACCATCATACATCAAAGTATAATTATTTATCGGATGATGATGACTTAAACCTATTTTTAAAAGATACACACAAAAAAAAAAATTTCAATTATCTTCTAGAAAAGGCTGTAAACAATATAATTTATGAAACCAAAAAAAATTGTGACATTAGTTCAGATGTAGAACAAATAGAAAAATTGAATTACGAAAACGTGGAAGAATCAGAAAATGAATCATTAGATGATATTGATATTATATTAAAAAAAAGTAAATCAGAAAATATGTTTTTAAAAAACAAGAATAACCAAAATATTTACTTACCTCCTAAAAATATTAAACACAGAATATATTCTACAAACCAAGAAGAGAATGAACATGTTGAAAAAAAAATAAAAAATAAAATTATAGCATCTCAGAATGATAAAATTATAGAATCCCAGAATGATAAAATTATAGCATCTCAGAATGATAAAATTATTGAAAATTTTAAAAATGTCTTATGTAATGACATTAATCAATATTTTAAAGATATATTCAAAAACCTAAGAATTAATAACCAATCCACAAATACACCATTGAATGCAAATATAGAAACACAAAATAAAATAATACAAGATAACAAAAATTTTAATATATCAAATGAGACTTCTGAAGAAATAATATCTAATACATTCAAAAATAATTCAAATCATTACTCTTCTATTATGCATAATAATGTTAATTCCTATAATAATTCAGAATATAACATAAATATAAAAGATATATATGTTACAAAAAACATACAACCATCTAATGATAATAAAACAAAGAGTAATAAATATAGAAAGAACAAATATACTAAAAAGAATAATAAATTTACTTCTATCCATCTTAATAACAACAATAATAGTAATAATAAACTGTATACACATCATATGAATCATAAGAAAAAAAAAAAAAAAAAAAAAAAAAAT
>NC_033658.1:2586080-2606650 GCF_001601855.1 Plasmodium reichenowi | reverse complement strand
AAAAAAAAAAAAAAAAAAAAAAAAAAAAAAATTCGCAAGAAAAAATCTCAAATCATCAACATGACAATATCATGGTCCAAAAAAAAAATTTTTTTGAAAATAAAAAAAATATTAATAATAAGTATTTTTCAAATAGTTATATAGATAATAATACTGTAAAATCGTCTCAACTAATTTCAAATGCGCAAATTGATGGTATATCTGAAGGTAAAAGTAAAGTATAAATGAAGACCTAATTAGATTATATATATCATATGAATTGCTCAATTTACATAGTTATTCTACCATTTATATTTACATTTTATGTTTTAATAGTATATACGAATCATTATATTATATATATATATATATATATATATATATATTATTTATACATTAGATCTAATAAATTCTATGGATAACCTAAAAAACTGGGAATCCTCAATAGATAATTGCAATGAAACATCACGTGACGATTTTACTTTTAATCATTTTCAGAAAAATAAAAATAACAACATCTTAAACAAATTAAGATTTTAAATAAGTTAACAAAAATGTGTAAATATATATATATATATATATATATATATATATATATATATATATATTGTTCCAAATTATTAAAGCTCTAATGGCACTTTTATAAATTTTTTTATTTTTGTCTCTAATCTAATTAATTAAAATAGTTCTACAATCAAAAAAACAAAAAAAAAAAAAAAAAAAAAAAAAAATATGAAATGAAAAAAATGAAATGAAACAATAAAATAAAAATAATAGAAGAAACAAAATAAAGCTCATATTCATGCAAAAATAATAATCATCACCCTAATACAAAAGGTTGTAATTATAACAAAAAAAAAAAAAAAAAATATAATAATAATAATAAATAAAATAACTACCAAAATACACACAAAAACAAAATACATACATACATATATATACATATATATATACATACATACATATATATACATACATACATACATACATACATACATATACATATATATATATATATATATATATATATATATATATATATATATAAAATTTTGTTAATAATTATTTCTCCTTTATTGACGGAGTGGATGTAGGTACACGTTTTTCCTTTTCGAGAGCGGTATGAAATAGAACATATCATTTTCCATATAATAATAAAATAGATTAATATTACATTTAATAGGCAGAGTAGAAGAAAAATTAAAATTATTTGCCACATTTTTTTTACATTCCATTTTTATAATATATCTATAAGTATTCGAATTATTATCTTGAGTCCTACATAATGGCATACAACTAGTTATGTACCATTCATTTGTATATATCTTCATACTATGTGATTTATTTATAAAATGTTGCATATCTTTATTTGTTTGATTTGTTATTTCTTTTTTATTTTTATGAATAATATTTTCTTTTAAATATTTTTCATCTAAATGAAATTCAGAATCAACTTTGATATTTTGACTCGTCCCCTTACTTTTTTTTCTACCTGCAAATAACGAATTTTTGGTTTCGGTTTTTTTAGTTTTGTTTAAGCTTTTTAGATGTGTAAGAGAATAATCTTCTGATAATATATTTTCAACCATAAAATTATACATTAACAAATTATTATTATTTTGAGATGGTAACAACATATTACTTTTTTTACATAAATGGTCCTTCCTATTATATAATATATCATATTGATGATAATTATAATTATGTTTCTTTTTCTTTTTCTTTTCATTTTTCTTTTCCTTTTCCTTTTCATTTTTGCTTTCTTCTTCTTTTATTATAAACATATCCTCATATTCAATATATACATATAAATTGTGGAATAAATAATTGATATATATTGGTAGCTTTTTTAATAATGTATTAAAATCCTTATCTTCATTATCAAATAAATCATATAATATTATTTCATAAGATAACTTTATTTTTATATTAAGTATAGATAAGAATAAATAAGGAAAATTTATACACTTTTCATAATTTATATAATCTTCATTTTGTAAATATTTTATAATAAGTTTCAAGATTTTATTTATACAAACATTTATAGAATATACACTCTTTTTATGATCATCCTTGTTAATACCTAGTTTATGTAATTCAAAAATTAAATTACTATATTCATGTCCATTTCTATTTTGTGATAAATATTTATTTATTTTTTCTAATTTATTATTTCTTTTACTTAATTTTTTATTATAAAAAATGTCATGAAAAAATTTGGAACTCATCTTTGTATCATTACCATGATAATCAAATGAAAAATTCAAAACAAAATGTTTTAACTTGTTATATAATATATCATTTTCTTCATATACTTTATTTAATATAATATGTAAGATCTCTGACATATTTAAGGAATAATTATAATTTCTATAAAACAAATAATATGTTTTTATTAAATTTTTATTTATTTGATGATTTATATTAATAAGTCTTTTATGATAAAAATATATATCAAATTTATTTTGCATATTTTCTTCATATTCAATGAAACCTTCTTCATATTTTTTATTCTTGTTTTTCTTTTTCTTTTCTTTCATATTGTTTATAATATTCATTGTCTCCATATCCCCCATATTATTATTCTTAATTTTTATTTTCACCTCTAAAAATTTTATGTGCGAATCTTTTTCTAAACATATAGGAAAATTACTTTTTCTATTCCTTTCTCTATCGTGTTTAACATAATTAATATTTTCCTCAGCGCTTGGTAACAGACCATACACAGTATTCTTTTGATTATTTAATATTTTTATATCCCTCACTTTATTTTTATATAAACCACCATCATTTTGAGCTGTTCTTAAAACACCATTTTCTTCTCTTGAATTTGCATTAAAATCACTAATAGATGTAATACTACTTTTATTTTCTTCATTTTGTATTCTATAAATTTGATTCATATCAATATTATCATTTTCACTCCTTACGCCACTAGGGTCATATACACAATGTATGGTATCATTAAATAATTCTTTCTCATTATTAATAATAGTACAATTATTTATTCTTCCTAATGAACATGTATTTGCTGATGTTCTCCCAAAGTACTTTCTAGACATATTAGCAAAGTAAGATTTTGTTATCATATCTTTTATTGGATATGTATAAAACAGTTCAATCGTTGTATTACTTCTATATAACATAGGAACCAATATTAATTCAATTAATAAATCTTTACACAAATAATTCGAAAAAAACGTATCTGCATTTATTATTTTCATACTTTTTTCTTCGAAAAAAAAATTTTTTAAATATAAAATATAATATATTTTACTAATAATATAGTGATTTATTATATCACATATATTTTCATTATATTTCATATAAGATTCTTCAAAATATATAAGCTTTCGTATTTTCTTTTTTTCCAATATATTCATATGATTTTTCACACTTTTATTATTTATACTATGATTTCCTGTATCTTTATAATCATAATGCAATACATTTTTCAACTTTTTAGTATTCTCTTTATTTATAATAAAAGATAATAATAATTTTTCCACATATGACATTCTTTTATGTTCACTTTCTTTCTTATAATTATCACAATATAATAAATCACCATCATCATATGTAATATTACTAAATAACATTTCATTATTCTTACAATTTCTATCAAGACCACTTTGATCTTTTCTATTTAAATGTGTGATATTATTAGAATTAATAAAATCAAATAATTTCGTCAGATATTTTGTATCATGTATACGAATAAAATTAATATCTTTAAATATACCTAAATAATCTAAAAAACTATTACTTTTTAAATTCGTTTGGTCATGTAATAATTTCCAAATCTTTCGTTTAAGGAAAAAACAATTCTCTTCAAATATATTCATTTCTTTATTAAAAAAGAAATTTAAAAGTGATAACATATATATATAAATATAGCAATTTTCTTTATAACTTAAATTTAATTTAACATAATTTGGATATTCTAAAAATGCATAAGTTCGATAAAATAGTAAATCCAAGGATATATCATTTGAACTTTTTTCTGTCGCCATAAAATTTTTAGCACATTCTATTTTCCTTACATTATCTGCATAATAATAATTATTATTATTATTATTATGATTATTATTATTATTATTATTATTATAATTATTATAATTATTATTATTATTATTATCTATAGCATTATATTCATTCTTATGATATAAAAATAACTTATAGCTATTCCTATAATTTTGTAACTTACTATAAAATAATGTAGAATCTAATAAGTGAAATATATCCAAACCTTGCTCAATAAAACATGATAACTTTTCAATATGGGATGTAAAGATATGTTTTGAAAGATAATAACAAAATTTATTTGACCAATCAAATATATTAAAATATGGAGTAATATTATAATAATTCTGTATATAAGTTTTATTAAATTTATTAAAAAAAAATGATTGTATATATTTAGAATAATTCAATGATAATATAATAATTATAGGATATATATAATACCATTCTTCTATATTATATATTTTCTTATCAATTAAATAAACTTCATCTTCTGAAGCATTACTATAAGTTTCTATATCATTTTGTACATTTGTATTTTTTATATTATCACTATTTATTAAGCTCTTCTTATATCTTCTATTTTTCAAACGTCTTAAAGTTCTTATTTGTTCTATATTGAAATCATTTTCTTCAGTCTCTTCCTCAAGGTAATATGTATTTGTTTTATAATTAAAATCATACAGACATAAATTCGTTAATATCCCTAATAATACCTCAATACCACTTTTTTCATATTTACAATACGATAACATTAGAAATATATTTCTTCTTCTATCCTTATCAAAATTTTTCATTAAAACAGATATATATTTATTAAAAAATATTCTATTAATCGGATTTATTTGAGAGGTTTTTATAATAATACGTGTTACAATACTAAAAATTTTTAAATCAGTATGATTTAAAAAAAAAACAATATTTTTTATTATTATTTCATTAATTTCTTTATCTTCATATATTTCAACAAATAATTCAAAAATGTGTAAAATATAAAGTAACATATTTTCATCTTCATCATCTATTTTGTTTGTTATCCAACCATCATTCGGTACACAATTAAAAACTGTTTCAAAATTTTTTAATAGAAGAATATTATGTAAACTATTTTCACTTTCGTCATATTTCTTCTTCTTATTTATATTACTTGTAATATTACTATTGTTAATATTGTTCAAATTATTCAAATTATTCACATTATTCAAATTATTCGTCGTATTTATATTATCCACATTATTCGTGGTATTTATATTATCCACATTATTCGTGGTATTTATATTATCCACATTATTCGTCGTATTTATATTATTTATATTATTCATATTATTCGTCGTATTTATATTATTCATATTATTCATATTATTCATATTATTCATATTATCCATCCTATTCATTTTATTTTTATATATTGATGTGTCCTTATAATTCCTATCTCCCTCATTTTTAACATTCATACGATGAACATTTATATTGTCGCCATTTTTAATTATATCATTTTTCTCCTTATCATTATTCTTATTTTTCATATCTATCAAATCAAAATTATCTTCAAAAAAATTAGAATTAAATTTTTGTAAATAAATCATTCTACTATTAACAAATCCTTTTATAATGCTCACTTTTTTTATAGATAATGATACTTTAATTAAATTTTCTTCAAAAAGAAATATGGTTCCTTGCTTCAAATTTTCATCATATGTATTACATTGCGTATTTATATCTTCCTTGTTTATAGTATCTTCTCCATTATATTTATATTTCTTTTTATCGTATAAAAATCTTAACACATAATAAAGTGATTTAATTGCTTGAACACGAACTAAAACATTAGTATTTTCGGAACAATATGAAAATATATTTAAAAAGGAATTTAACAATTTTTTATACATTTTCTTGTCATTTTCTACAACCTGTTTTTTATATTTTATATTGTTCTTTTTTTCTAATATATCTATTCCATTTTTATTATTCTTTAAATAATTAACATATAAAAAAAGTACATATGACAAATTAAAAGATTGCATATCCATTAAATTCAATATTTCAAACATTAATACAAAACATTTTAAATTCATTATAACTAAAATATTATTTTCTGAAAATAACTTCACACATAAACATGAATATAAATTTAATATAATGCTAAATATATCATAATTCATATATGGATTTTTTAAATGACTTAATATCTTTTTAATTCGTTCTAATAAAATTATAAGGAAATATAACAAATCAATACTATCTTTATCATCTACATATAATATATATTCTAAAATATCACATATATTATTTATTTTTCTTTCTATTACTCTTAAATAATGTTGTTCTTTCTCATATAAACGTGTATTAAAATAACCTTCACAAGTATTATTTCCAATATATTCCATCCTTTTATAATCATAATTCATATTACTCTTTTTATCATTATTTATATTCTTTTCTTTTGATAACGAAGAATTTTCCTTAACACACTGATCAGGATAACTACTAACACTATAATTACTGTTCTTATTATTTAAGTTGTATAGACCTTTTCTTCTTTTACAATCATTATCTTTTCCATAAAGGGACACATTCTGTAACCTTTTCATATTATTATTTGATTGGTTATTTCTACTCTGCACGTTCTTATCAACAATATTGTTTTTACAAAGATCTTGTATATGAGAAATGTCTTTAATAAGTGGCTGATTCATATTGGGCACATGAGAATATGTCATATTGAAATAGGGCTCATAAGTGTTTGACATGTTAAAATTGGACATATTAGAGTTTGACACATTCGAGTTTGACACATTCGAGTTTGACACATTCGAGTTTGACACATTCGAGTTTGACATATTCAAAATTGACATATTAACATTTTTGTTAATGTTGACATTCGATGTAATATTTATTGGATTGATTTTATTCAAATTATTCGAATTTTGAAAATAATTTTTATTTTTTTTATTAATATCATTAAAATTAGGATTATTCATTTCTGTGCTAATATTATTCTTCATAACATTATTGTTATTTACATTTTTATACAATTTATTAGTATACGTTAAATTTAATTTATTGATTGGTTTTACATAATTATTTGTATTTTGTTTTATATTATAATTTGGATAATATTTCACATGACCTTCATTATTAATATTGTTTTTCTTATTTTTATTTAAACTGTCATAATTAATTCCTTCATCCTTGTTATAACTAATATTATTATTATTATTATTATTATTATTATTATATCTATTTCTATTAACATCTCCTATTAAAGAAGTAGTCCTATTATTATTCATATTTTTTTTATTATTCTTATTAGGTATTCTCATAGAATTATAATCATCTTTATTTAATGTAACCATATTCTCATTATTTATTATTCCTTCGTAGGTATTCATATTTTGTGTTACATTCGAATTAACATTGGATCCAAATTTTGCTTTATTTTTATTGATTCTTTTATTTTTTACTTCATATTTATTTTGACTATTACCCATATTGGCCATATTATAATAATTTTTCCTTCTGTTATTTGATAATGATGTGTTCATATTTTGGTTGTTCCTCATTTTATAGTTATAATAATTAATATTACTATTATTATCATTATTATTATCATTATTATTATTATTATTATTATTATCAGAATTAATATTATTATTATTTTTTTTTTTTTTCATTTTATTGGACTTATTAAATATATTCGAATTTGTTTTTAAACTTCCCATGTCACCTCCATTCACTTTAGAATTTACAAAATTCAAATTTCTTTTATTTACATCATAATTTTGATCTACTATTACATTATTAAAATTATAAAATACGTTTTTTTGAGTTTCCTTCTTTTTTTCTTCGTTTGATTCTTTTTCCATTATTCTATGAAGCTTTTCTTCTTATTTTTAAAATTTATTAAATTTTAACTCTTACATTATTCAAATAAGGGAAAAAAAATTCATTTCTTTTATTTTTAAAAAAAAGGTAATTATTAAACAGATACAAAAAATAAAATAAAATAAAATGAAATAAAATAAAATAAAATAAAATAAATATCATATATAATATAAATATATATAATATATATATATATATTATATATATGATGTCAAAATAAGGCAAACACAAAATGTTCGTATTTTCTGACCAAACATTTAAACAACTTCATTAAGTTTTTAGATTTAAGATAAAAAAAATACTTTTTACCTAATCATTATACATTTCCATATATATTTTCACAAAAATTCATAACATTATCCTTCAAAAAAACAAAAAAAAAAAGAAATATTTTAATATTATTAATAAAAATATTATTTCGAGTTTCTTTCTTTTTTTTTTTTTTTTTTTTCTTTAGAAAGAAATTGGTAACTTTTACTTTATTATAATTAGATTATTTTTTTTCTCATATGTATCATTTTAATTAAAATTTATACAAATCATTATTTTTATAAAAAAAAAAAAAAAATTAATTAAAACATAAGAAGAAGTGATATTTAAAAAATTTGTTAAAATCTTAATATTAGTAAATATCTAAAAAAGGAATTTAGTTTATTTTTTTATATTTTCGTAAAAATAAAACATTATTGAAATATGTATATAAAAATATTTATATTTATATTATAGTAAATGTAAACATATACATGTTTCACCTGTATATATATATATATATATATATATATATAATGTTTACAATTCCCTTTTATACACGTGGAATTATTTTATCTTTATATACCTTTAATATATCCTTTTAAAAAATGTCCTTATAAAAAAAAATATATTTTATATATATATATTTATAAAACTTCTAAAAAATAAAAACCATGTTCCAATATTATAATAAAAATTTATTGAACACTTATTAACATAAATATTTTTTTTTTTTTTTTGTAACTACACTTTTATATATGGTAAGGAAAATGAAAGAAAGAAAAAAAAAAAAAATAATAAAACATCCTTAACTATTGTTTTTTTTTTTTTTATATCTATGTAACGAAGTAAGTATTTCCCATGTTAAATGTTTAATCAAAAATAAAAATAAACCAATATTAATAAAATATATATATATATATACATATATATGTTATTATTTGTACACACACCTATATCCTTGTTTATAAGTCTATTACCTCCTTTTTTTAAGAAATGATATAAAACATATATCGCTCATTTTAAAGTATGGTAAAAAAAAACAACATGAATGATGAAGAAAAAGTATTATATAAATTTATAGAAAATAAAATTCTTCTAAAAGAGTTTTGTGATAATTATGTTTCAATAAAAAAAAACGAAGAAGCTCTAAAGGAGGAATATAATAAAGTAAAATTAGAAAATCTACAACTTGAGAATGAAAAAAAAAAATATGTAGAAATCATAAAAAATATAGACTTAAAAAAAGAAAAAGAAATTGATAGTTCCATGTTTGAATATGATACAAAAATTAAAAAGTTAGAAAAACAAATAGAATTTCTAAATGATTCATTAAATACAGAAAAAGAAAATTATAATCACAAAGTTAAAGAATATATCTGTCTACAAGTTGAATATGAAAAATGTAAGGAATATTTAAACAGAGATAAAAATAAAAATGTTATAGATATTATTCATAATAATAATCATCGA
The DNA here is from genome assembly GCF_001601855.1 of Plasmodium reichenowi. Classification (NCBI taxonomy): domain Eukaryota; phylum Apicomplexa; class Aconoidasida; order Haemosporida; family Plasmodiidae; genus Plasmodium; species Plasmodium reichenowi. The sequence goes on along the minus strand of NC_033658.1, from coordinate 2,597,041 downwards.
AATAACGTTAATCAGAATAACGTTAACCAAAATGACGTCAACCAAAATGGCATCAACCAAAATGACATCAATCAAAATGACATCAACCAAAATGACATCAACCAAAATGACATCAATCAGAATAACATCAATCAGAATAACATCAATCAGAATAACATCAATATACTCAATAAAATATATATTAGTATTAACGAAAAAATAAAAGACCTATTACAACAAATCAAAGAAATAAAAACATGTAGATATTATATGGAACAAAATATGAAAGGTTATCAATCTCTTTTAAACGATTATTTGAAACAAATTACAGATCTAAATTTAAAATATGATGAGTGCTATAAATTATATAAACAAACTCAATACAAAAATTTAATTTATAAATGGCAAAAAAAACTTTTTATATGCGAAATAGAACTGTTAAAAAATAATAATCAAATTTTAACAAATCAAATAATATTATTCAAAAAAAATATTAAAAAAGTTGATGCAGAAAAAAAAGAATATTATACATTATTAAAAAAAGCAGAAAAAGAAAATTTTATATTCTTACATAAATTAAAGAAAAGAAATTATACAAAAATGTTAAAAGATTTAGAGAATACAAATACGAATACAAATACGAATACAAATACGAATACAAATACGAATACAAATACGAACACAAATACGAATACAAGTACAACCTTTTCATGTTCATCAAAAGATCAACTAGTTCAAAAGACCAAAGAAAATATTTTACAGAATAATATACATAATGATATAAAATATGAACAAGATATAACATATAAGAAAGATATGATTCATGATAAGCATCTAATAAATGACAATAATATAATATATAATAATAATATAAAACATCATGAACATACAAAACTTGAACAACGTATATCACATCATTCAAAGGAATCAACAAAGGATAAAACAACATGTATAATAAACACTCCTAATAAAGAAAATGTATCAGACAATAAACAAAACATAACAAATAAACAAATGATTAAGGTTAATAATATAAATTCAAAAATGTTATTTCTTTCAAATAAAGTACTGGTAGAAAAGAAAACTAAAATAAGAAAAGGCATGTTATTTTTTTCAGATAATGATACAGACAAAAGGAAAAGAAAAAAAATATATATACACTATTCATTATAACAACAAAAATTAACTTAAAAATTTATTCCTATGATAAAAAATATATATATATATATATAATATATATATATTAATGAATAAAAAAAATAGACTGTCAAAAAATATATATGTATTTTTTTTCTCTTTTAAAATAATAAAAAAAATTATTTTAAATATTATATATATATATATATATATATATAGAGAGAGAGAGAGAGAGAAAGAGACCGAAGATTTATTATTTTTTTTTCTTATTAAATCATTATATAATATATAATATTATATACAAGTGTATGTTTTCATTTAATTTTATTTGATCCTTTATATTTTATTTAATTTTTTTTTTTTTAATTCAAATTAATAAAAATTTTTTTTTCTCTCTATAAACAATAGGAGGAAAACAAAATAATTGTTCACACACCCATTTGTAATTTTACCAAAAAAAAAAATATATAAATAATAATAAAATAATATAAAAATAATAACTAATGTATATGATAAAATGTATAAATATATACATATATATATTTGAAAGACCAAAAATTCAAATGTCTTTTGCTGTAATAAAGAAAATTATTAAACAGTATAAAGTATGTATTATATAAATAATTTCTTTATACATTTATATTTATAAATTACCACAATGGAAATATATCCAAGATAATTCATAGTCTCTTTATTTTATTATTCTATATATATATATATGTAGATGGAAAAAAAAATTAATTAGTAAAAAATAATTTATATATATATATTTATATATTTGGATAAATTAATTTAATTCCTTTTAACAAAAAAATAAAAAAACTATATAAAATACTATTGGGAATAAGGTAAAGCATATTAGAGGATAGGTAGCTGTACCAATACAAAAATGATTTCTTGCTAAATTGTATAAAGTTAATAAGAATCCATTTTGAATATCCAAGACATAACTAAATTTAATATTTAGATTATCCAAAAAATATTTATTTAAGTAAAATGAATCAAATAACCTATTCGAACAAATAAATTGCAAACTTTCTGGGAAATATTTGCTTTGTAATATTTTGTGCTTGTCTAAATATTTACAACATTTTGATATATTATTCCTAAATAAATTAGTTAGTTTCTGTCTTATATTCTAAATAAAATAAAATATATATATATATATATATATAAAAGGCATAAAGATTTTTAATTTTTAAAAAATATAGCAATATAGGAAACATTTTTTCTTTTTAAAAAATATTACCCAAATATGATTATCATTAGGATACATATAAATTAACATACAAAGGATAAAAAGTGAAAGAATAATCTTCCGAAAAATTCTGACTGATTTTGTTTTTAAATTATGTAAAATTGATATAGGAATTACAAATAGCAGGCTAAATAATACAGAATAGGACCAATTATATAACTAAAAAAAAAGGAATAATCAAATAAATAAAAATATATATATATATATATGTATATTATATTTACCATATATATTATAACATTTATTATAAATAAATAAATATATATATATATATATATTTATTTATTTATTTATTATTTTTTTTATTTTTATTTTTTTTATTTTTTGGTTTTATTTTAGGGTTACTTACCGAACTTAATAGCGCTACTAATATGAAATAAAAAATATTCATATATATCATCATTGTATTAAATGGTGCTATAGAATTATTATAAAAAATATATTTTACATTTTCATCATTACTTAAAAATTCCAATTTTTCTTCTAATGTTTCTATTTGTTTTTCTATTTTTTTAATGAATTCAGAATTTTTTTTTTCAAGAAGAAAATCTTCATCATCACTATTTATAATTTTTGGTTTAACCAGAATATTTTTTTTAATTTCTCCATTATCATATAAATTTTCATAAATATTATTATTATTATTTATATTATTATTGTATATATTTTCATTTGTATAAATATTATAATTTTTAATATTATTATTATTATTATTATTATGATTATTTGTAATACCTTTTCGTTTCATTATTTCATTTTGTAATTCTTTGATTTTTTCTAATATTAAAATTCGTTCTACCTTCTCTACCTTTTTATAGCCATCAAATGATTCATTTTCATCATTTTTTTCTTGTATAACTTTTCTTTTTTTATTAACTAAAAAAGAAATAAATAAATTAAAAAAAAATGCACCAAGAATTGAGAAAAATAATACATTCCACCATATATTTGCAATTTTTATATATTTATCAAAATTATCAGGATGCCATTCATAACATGAAGGAATATAATTTTTTTGAAAATTCAACAACTCATAAAATTTTTTATTTGTTGAAATTAAATATATAGGTAGGGAAATAATTAATATTGTAATCAAATAAGTGTAGAAACCTGTTAAAAAATTTATATAACTTCTAAATATCGTTGATTTAAATAATTTCATTATGCTATATGCGCATATTAAATAAACACTATAACAATATATACTTATTGGTATATGCCTTTTGAATGTATTAAAAAAATAAAAATTTGAAGAATGACAAAAACCTTCATGTGTATTACTCTGACTTCTTAAATAACTTTGTAATGCTTTCGTCAAGTTGAACAAATTAAGCATTTTATTTCGTATGGGTACTTTACTACCCCCCGTTGCAGTAAATGCCGGAATGTTCTCTCTAAAAGGATAAACACAAAAGAAATGTATAAATAAACAAATAAAAAAATGAATAAATTAATTAACATATATATATATATATATATATATATATATATATATATGTATAATTTTATATGTATCATACAAACCTTTAAAAAAGACAAAAAATGACATGTATAAAATAAATCTATGTATTCATGTATATTATATTATATTATATATTTTTTTTTTATTTTATAAACGTATGTATACATATCATGTATACATTTTTGTGAATAACATAATATAAATATTGATTCATCATTATCATCACGTATATATTCATATTTTTTTATGTACCTCAGAAAGTATATGTGACCATTTTCGTAATTCTTTTCTAGGGCCATATCAAATATGGAACCATGAGTAAGCTCCATTTTAATAGGAATAGAATAAAAATGAAGTTCATTTGTTAATAATAATATTAAGTCTTGATTAGGCAACATACCATTTAATCCTTCATAATTAATTTTAATATAAGAAGGATAAATAGAATCAAATTCAATAATAGTAGAAGATCTAATAATTTTTTTTCCAATTATATTAGTATTATTATAAAAATATTTTTGTATAAATTCTTGAACACCTAAAGAATATAATAATTCTTTATTTGTAAATAAAAAAGTCACATCCTTACTCATATAGTTACATTTAGAAAAATGTTCCATTAACGTTAAACCGATAATTACGCTATGAAAATATTTCCTTTCTTTAAAATCAAAATTTATTACCACAACTAAACTTTCCATATTATTACAATATTTACATCCTACATTACTTATCAATATATTCTGTTCAATTCTATCCGTTAATTTTATTTTAACCATCTCATTTTGTACATTTACTAATATATTTTTCGTAATATAATCATATATCAACTTTATTATATCTTCTTTCCCTTCATATTTATAGTTCAAAAAATACGAATTTGTATCATTATAAAACTTCTCATTCTTTTTGTTCAATACTGAATTACCAACAAATTGGGTAAATGTCCTAGCGTCTAATTCAGCATTCTTATTAAACTTATTAAACACCAAAAAAAAAATCACACCAATAATTGATAGGAAAACGCTAAAAATATAACAAACATCAAAAAAGAGATATATCAAATTATTTATATGCATATAAAATTTTATAATATTTATGTATATATGTATATATATATATATATATGTTATATCCATGGGTATAATTTTTAATTTTTTTTTTTTTTTCTTTCCTAACCCTATAACTTTAGATTTCTTGATAAGCTTATTTATAAGCAAGGAGAATTTGGGATTTTCTGAAAATCCCATCGTATTATATAAGAAACAATTAAAGTATAAGAAAAAAGGAAAAAACTAAATAAAATGTGAACAAACAAATAAATATAAACACTTAATATTACATATATGATCTTACCCTATGTAGTTCCTAGACATACACTTGTTTCTAATTTTGTTTTTTCTAAATATCAATATAATATTATATATTATATGATTTTTTTTTTCCTTATTTAATTAATTATGCAAATTATAATCATTCTTTTCCAATTACATTACTTTTAATTTATACACAAAAAAAAAAAAAAAAAAAAAAAAAAAAAAGATTTATATATAAATAAATAATCATATTTTCTAATTTTTATTTCATTTTATTTTTTAACGATAATTTTTTTTGTGCTAATAATATATTTTCTACTGTGCAGTAGGAGAAAAAATATGAGGGCAAATATTTTTATATATGAACTCATAAGATCAGGATCTTATAAAATAATACACATACATTAAATTAATTAAATATATATATGTGTATTCATTGATTGTAAAAAAAGAGAATTAATTATTTATATAATTGTGAAAGAACCAATACAATAAATGTTTAATTTTTAAAATTATAGTTTACGCAATACTCGTATTTAAAAAAATAAAAATAAAAATAAAAACACTCTTGCTAAAAATACATTATTATCATATAATTAATTTATAATATATATATCATAAGAAGGAATTTTAATTTACGGTGTGTATCTTTTCCTTTTTTTGTTTCGTTCTCTTTGAAATAATATTCTAACACTATAAATTCATTATTTGTGAAATTTTAACACGCCTTTTTTTTTTTTTTTTTTCATTTGTAATATCATTAAAAAATAAATGATTGCAAAAATTATTTATTTTATTCATTTATTTTATTTATTAAAATAGACTTATAATGCAAATTTACAAGTTTAATTTTCAGAAAATATAATAATTTTTTTTGTTTTTTTTTCATTACATATATATATATATATATATATATATATATATATTATATAATAAATACATTAACAACAACAAAAAAAAAAAAAAAAAAAAAATTATATAGGAAAATAAAAATGTGGAAATATTTAATTCATATGTATAGAATATAAATTAAAAAAACATAAAGTAATAGTAACATTATATAAAAAAAATTTTATAAGATATAAGTTGATTTTTGTCCATACAGAATAAAACAAATAATTAAATAAAAAGGTACACATACATCATAATGCATATGTACATACATATTATTCATCAATACATATAAGAATTTCATTATATATATATATATATATATATATATATATATAATTCGGTGTATCATATGATGATTATATATTTTACTCTACACATTTATTCAAATGATAGGTATATATTTTATAAGTCAATTAACATTGTTAGAATGGTATTTACCATTTGATTTGCCATTTTTGTAAGAGAGAAAAAAGGAACTCTCTCCATAAATATATTCTATAATATGTTAATGAATACAATATAATTCCATAATATCTTTCGTTTTCTTTTTTAAAAGATGTCATATAAAGTTACTATTACAAATATTAATTTAATAACATATTATTATTATAAATTATATTTTAATTATTTTTGTTATACGTTTCAGAATTTTTGTGATGGTTGTATGTAGTCGAGCTATTTTGTTCGGCATTATTTTGTTCATTATACAAAGTATTATTATTTTGTTGATTATATGAATTATTAAGGTGTTCATTATATGCCGGATTATAATGATGATTGTTTGGTTGGGGATGTAGAGCATTCATCCTTTGATGAAATGTACTCACATTATTATTAGACATATTATTATTTGGCATATTATTATTTGGAATATTATTATTTGACATATTATTATTTGGCATATTATTATTTGGCATATTATTATTTGGCATATTATTATACATCTGATAATTCATTTGCGCTGTGACATTTCTATTATTTGCTTGTTCATAATTTCTAAAATTATTTGTATTATTATAATGTCCCATATTCGTATTATTGTTGTTATAAAGTGTTCTTCCATCAGAAGAATTATTATAATGTGTTAGGGAATTATTTATAGAATCATAATTTTGAGTATTATTATTTGGGTTATTATAATTATTAGGTACAAAAACATTTTGGTTATAGTTCCCCATTGCTCTGTTATTTATGTGATCACATGTATTCACATAGTTGGAGTTATTATATGTCATCATACTAGTAGGGTTATTATTTTTAGGAACAAATGGTCTTTTATATATTGGAATGTTTTCCTGTTGTCTTAAAGTATTACCACTATTATTGCATGTATTAATATTATTATTACTAGGGTTCATATTGTTATTTGTATAACTTCCCAGAGGTATATAATGATTTTGTGATAAATTCTGAGGAGTATAAATATTTTCATTAATAGGCTCATTAATATACAAAAATGTTGGATCATTAGGATCAACATAAGCATTACTATTTGAAAAAAACTGTTCATTAAATTCATTTAAACCTACCAATGGTCTATTCTTTTTAGCTGCTTCAAATACTTTAAAAAATATATTAAGGAAACTACTACATTGTCCATTTAAAAATACAAGATTCCATTTACAAGCACTTTTTAAACTATTTGGATGATCCATTAATGGTTTTATTATACCGCTTAAATAATTTAATCCAAATACTGGCTGTTCAAATTTAGGCTTTTCAATAAGACTTAATGGAAATTCTACACCAGCAAAGTTTGGATTGGTTTTACTGTGCTCGTTTTTTACAAACACTAAACGTGAGCTTGTTAAAAATATCATACCATCTTCTTTAATGGTTCTACAAAAATAAAATAAAATAAAATAAAAAAATATAAAAATAAAAAATAATAAAAAAAAAATTTAAGTATACATGTGTATATATAAAAATTTTTATGAAAAAATTTACCCTCAAAATTAAAATTTAAATATACATATATATAAATATAAATATATATATATATATATATATATATATATATATAATAAACAATCACGTATTGAAATATAATATGTACATATAATATACTTGTTATATTTTTTTAAAAACATATTTTATGTGTTACCGATCAGGCAAATACAATTTCAACTTAACATCTTCCCTTCTTAAATAAGTAACCTCAGATCCTTTGTTGGCTGGAAATAAAAATTCTAAGAGATCCAAAATAAAATAAAAAAAAAAAAAATTTGTATGTTTATATAATATAGGTATATTTCTATGTATATTTTAATCTTTTTTTTTTTCTTTTTTTTTTTTATCATTTACCATTTCCCTGAATTAAGGTTGGATTTAAGGCCATTTGGATTACTTATATCTTATATTTAATTTTTTAATATATATATATATATATATATTATGATACCAAAATATTTACCTTTTTTATTTTTTGATAATTTATATTTTAAAAATTGAACGAGTTATGTCTAAAGAAAACAATATTATATTCATATATTTTCAGGGTATTATAAAAATATATAAAGGTACTTACATATATTAATATTTTTTCATAAATACATAATTTCCTTTGACGTTAATATATATATATATATATACATATATTTATTAATTTAACAAAACAAGCGTAAATATATATATGATGAATAAACATTTATTTTTATTATTCCATAAAAATATATATCATATATATTTTATTATATATATATATATATATATTATATATTATGTTTACAAATTTTATTTTAATTATTTATATGGAAATATAAATAAAAATATAAAAATATATAAATATATATATATATATATAATAATTACAAAATATATTAATATACATAAAAATGTAAAAATTAGTTCATATTTTTATATATTAATTATATTTGTATATGTATATACATACGCATTCTTAAAAATGTACATTATTTTATATATGTCATATTTTAAAGGCACTATCGGGCAAATATATATTTGAAGAAAAAAAAATTTATGTATATATAAATATTTATTTTTATATAATAGAATAAAAAAGAAATATCACATTCCACGGTACACACTAAAAGAAAAATCAGATAATACTTTTTTTATTTTATTTTTAAATTCCTATATTATTATAAAGATAAGTATACATATATTGATCTGTACATAAATAAAATGCATATAAATATTATACATTTAATATATATATATATATATATATATATATGTATATTTTTTATATTTATATTATTTTTTTTTTATTTAATAAACCACTTCTTAAAAAAAAATAAAAATAACATTATCCCTATTAAAAAATTGCACGATTTATTTTATTTTTTTTTTAGTATTAAGTCCTGCTTGAAGTTAAACTAAGCAAAAATATGGAATGTAAATTTTAATTTAAAATAAAAACATTTTAATTTAAAAGGGAAAATAAACAATAAATGAAAATATATCTTTTTATCATTATGCATGTATAATATTTATAAAAAAAAAATTATAAAAAAGGAAAATTTATTCATACTTAATTATATATATATATATATATATGTACCATATAAGGACTTTATATTTATCTTATTTACAATGCTTTTTTCTTTTATATTCATAACACAAGAATAATAATAAAAAAATATAATTATATACATATGTACTTTTTTGTAATATCATATTTATATATATATATATATATATATATATAAAGTCTATAGAATTTCATTATTTAAAAAACAATAATAATAAGATAAACAGGTTGCATATTATATTTCTTAAAAACATTCATATTTTTATATATCATATATATATATAACATTATATATTAAATATCAGGATATCTTTTATATGATAGGTTCAAAAAAAATAAAATAATATATATATATATATATATATATATATATATATATATATATAATATATTTACTTATAACAATATAATATATTTTAATGTACGTACACCTCGATTAATTTCTTAATATATATTTTTAGTATCACTTATTATTACATGTGTACATACACATCAGTTTATTAATTAAATTAATATTATTAATAAATATATAAATGAAAGAAATATAATACATTTTTGTAGTTTTATAATAAGATATTATATTTTATTGCTTTATAAGAAATATTTTCATATCAACGAAAAAGTAAGCATTACAAAAATTCAAATACAAAAAGGTTTGTGAATATTACATTTTGAATTAAGAAAAATTAATCATTACAGGATATATTACCCTTTTCCCATATATATATATATATATATACAATTCCTTTGTAGATACTATAATTTTATTAATTTCCCTTTTAAAATTACATACGCCTTCGAAAAAGAAGAAATATTACTATTTATGTTCTTTAAATAATAAAATATAAATAATTCGAACTTTATATATATATATATATCATATACATTTGCCATTTCAATTATAAAATTCGTAATCGTGTTGTATCTAGATCTTCATATTATTATTATAAGAAATCAAAATATTCCATTTTATTCTATGTAATTTTTCTTCCTATTATCTTTTCACTTCAAAATATGAAAGATTTTTTTTTAGATATCTTCGATAATATATATATATATATATATATATATATATATATATATATATACATATATGTATAGGAAATTTTGGATTTATTACAAAAAATTATTTTTTCATCATATCTTACATCCATATATTAAAATTATATATATTAATATATACTATGTCATAATGTATTTATTAATATACCCTTGTAATCCTTTAATGATTTCCTCATTCATAAAAACATAAATATATATATATATATATATATATATATATTTATATTTATATTTATATTTATCAATGTTATTATGTATTAATTTATTATTATATATTAATTTTTTTTTTTTTTTTTTTTTTTTTTTTTTTAAAAGTGTTTTTTTTTTTTTTTTTTTTTTTTTATTTTTTTTTTTTTTTTT
>NC_033658.1:2571457-2583957 GCF_001601855.1 Plasmodium reichenowi | reverse complement strand
AAATATTTATTATCGAGTTATATAGGAAAAGAAATAAATTTGGTTTTATTAAAGGAATAAGTAATAATAAAAAATTAATTAATCATCAACATATTGTTAATTTAGCTCAGAAATTATTTATGAAAAGAATTTATTGTTATCCAAGATTTCATAAACACATACATATATCGTTAAATAATAAATTTCTACAACCACATATATATGAAATTAATCTTGATATTCCAAATGTTCTTTTAAAAATAGAAGAAAATATACTTAATATTTTACATTACCTTAATCTAGAAATAAAAAAAAATTTTAATTTTCATGACTTTGATTTAAACCCTTTATTATATTCTGAAAATGCAGAAGCATATGTACTTAACTATATTAAGACAAAAACACTTAATTATAATACTAAAAAGTTATTAAAAGAAATTATTACATTAGTTAATATGTTATGTAATCTGTTTATATATGATTCACTTATATTTTATAATTATATTAATAATTTAAAAGAAGCAGATAAGGAATGTATTTGGTTATACTGTAATGAAGCTAACGAAATTTTTTATTTATCAAGAGAAAGAAAAAACCATTTTTTAAATCAAATGGATATATTACTCGATCAAAATGATATAAATACTATAAATAATACACAAAATATTATTAATGTCATACAGTATGATAATAAATATTTTCATAAATCATATCAAGTTAAAAAACAATCTAATCAGTTATATAATTGGGTATACGAATTAGCCTATAATAGAGATATTGAAAAAAAACAGTATGAAAAGATAATTCAACAGAAAGAAAGAATCAAAAATAAAAATCTCATGAAAAGAAAATTTATATTAAATAAAAAAAAATATGAGCAATCAAATAAAAAACCTCTGAACCATAACAAACATACAGGACACAGAACATCTATTATATTAAACAATAATATAAACATGAAACATTCTAAAAATGGTAATAGTAATACTACAGAAAATAACAATAAACGAAGGAAAATAATAGAATTACAAAAATTTAATGATAATAATAGTAATAATGAAAATATGTATAATTTAATAAAAAAAGAAAAGGATGATATTATACAAATAAAATCTTCAGATAGTGAAATTAATGCTGTTAATAAGAAAAATGGTATTATTAAATCTGATGAACATATAGTTATTAATGATCACAAAGAATGTAAATACCAGATGGATAAAATAAACGTTGATCAAAGGAATGATAATAACATGATGCATATGTATAAAAATCAAACAAAAATAAATAAATCTATGGATAAGATAGAATATCCAATAGTAATAATAGTTGACAATTTTTATATGCAAAAAGAATTTTATAATTTGCTTCTTCACACAAATCAAGATATAGATAAAGATAAAAATAGGGATAGCATAATTAACCCAAACAATAATAATAATAAAAACAATAATAACAACAATAGTGGTGACAATAATTTTGAGTGTGAGAAACATTTAAATATACTTATTAAAGAAGAAAAAGAAAATAAAATTACTGACAATTATATTACGGACGATTCTGTTAGTTCTCAAGAAAGTTATAATAATAATAATAATAATAATAATAATGTCAACATGTCAAATAATTCAAACCTTTTCAACCTACAAAATAATCCTTTTAATATCTCTTATGATATGATTAAAAATAAAACACGCAATCTCAAATATATTAAACCACATATATATATTTTATGCATAAATAAGAACTATGAAAATATTTATACAAAAGATAATTTCGTTCAAACGTTACATCAAAAAATTGATGCAATCAATAAGAAGCTCGATATAGAGCCCAATCTCGAAGAGGAAATTAAATTAAATGAACAAAATGAAGTAGATGGGAAATGTAAAAAAAATGCCAAAAAAAAAAAGAAAGAAAATGAAAAAGAAAAAGAAAAAGAAAAAAATAAAGAAAAAAATAAAGACCATCACAATAAACAACAAACGAATGACGAACAAAATATTCTTAAAAACGATGACCATTTGGGAGATGATAATTTTTTTCAAATAAATGAATATTGTGGAAATTTGGATTTTTTAGAAATATTCTTAATGACAATTAAACCTTATCGTATAATTTTGACGACCCTTGATTTGAATATTTTTAGGAATGTCGAAATATATTGTGCCCGTCTTTTTCAATATAGTGTATACCAATTACATGAGGAAAAATATTTTAAGTATATCATGAAGTATGAGAAGGATAATTTTATATATGTTAAAAATAATGAAAATAATAAAAATAATGATGATAATAAAAATAATGACGAGAATAAAAATAATGACGATAATAAAAATAATGACGATAATAAAAATAATGACGATAATAAAAATAATGACAACAACAACAACAATAATAATAATAATAATAATAATAATAACAAATGTTATATTCATAATAATAATTATAGTTCCAGTAGTATCAATAAAAATTCTACCTATTATAATAAAGACCCCGAAAATAATCTCATAAAAACAGAAATGAATGATGATAAAAATACATTCCAAGGTAAAGAAAAAAAAACAATGAATGAATACATATATGAACCAATTGATGTATTCAATAAATTAAAAATATGGAATGATATGTGCAACAATGTAGAAGTGTTTTTAATATTCTTTAAGAATAATATACATTACAATAAATATTTAAACAAAGTTAAAGTTGAAAAATCCAACTGGATAAATTTTCTTGAAAATCGAAATAATTTACGTTTTGAATTAGACAGAAATGTATTTAACAAAAATGAAAAACTGTTTAAAAATGTTATAAATTCATATTTAAATTTTCAACAAAGATTTAAGGATAATAAGAAGAATATAACAAACTTTAATCAATCTTTATGTGATGAATTTAAAAGGTTTCAAGATGTTAAAATAGATGAATATGCTTTAGAAAATAATAATGTTCTATTAGATAATCATTATAACAATTTTATAAGTATGGAAGAAGAAGAAATGTTTATAAAAAATTATCAAAATAAAATGAATAAAAACATTTCCTCTTTTACATTTGATGAAAAAACTATACAACAAATTCAAGAAATTTTACACAAATTTTCAATAGATTCATTTAATCTTAATTTTATATTATACAGTATTTTTAATAACACAAAACCTATTGTTATTGTAGATATAAGAGAATTAAAATCTGATTTAACATATAAATTATATAAAAGTAAAATGCATATTATACCATATTCATTATTAGTAGGAGATTATATATTAACCAAAGATATATGTGTTGAAAGAAAATCAATTATAGATTTAATACAATCCTTAAATAATAATAGATTATATAATCAAATAAATCAAATGTCTAAATATTATCAAACCTATGTATTACTCATTGAATTTAATAACAAAAATTTATTTTATTTTGCATCATTAAATGATAAATATTCAGTCTACACAAAACTCATTATGATATGTATTCAGTTTCCTAAACTCAAAATATTGTGGAGTCCCTTTTCTCTTTTTACTGTCAAACTTTTCTGGTCATTAAAAGTTAATGCTAGTCAACCTGACATTTTCAAATCACTACATATTGATATGACCCTACAAAAAAATGTTCGACAGGAATATATTATAAGTAAGAATAACGTTAAGAAGGCAAAGGAGGTGGATGATCAAAATAATACAACAGGTGCAAAGCAAATTAAGGATAAAGAGATTCAAGAGGATAATAATCGAAAAAATGATGAATTAGGAGTTCAGACAAATGACCACCTGGAAATTCAAATAAATGATGAAGAAAATGTAGAGAATAAACAAGAGATATATAAATACGAAACCATATATGATCTTTTTGATAAAAATTTATATCATTTACAAAATATAGAAGATGATCAAGAAATAAAAAAGGTTGAAAATGTAACAAATTGGAATGCAATCGAAATTTTAAAAAGTCTACCAGGGGTAAATGAGAAAAATATGCATTATCTAATAAATAATATTAAATCATTAAGACATTTATGTGAACAAACATTAGAACAATTAGAAAATTATATGAGCAAATCTAATGCTAAATTGTTGTATGATTTTTTAAATGAAAATATATCATAAAAATTAAAAGAAATAAAACATGAATGAATAAAAAAATAAATATATCCATATTTTTAATAATTTTTTTTTTTTTATTTTTTTTGTGAACCTATTATAATATATATATATATATATATATATATATATATGTATATATGTATATATATATATATATATACTTTCTTTTTATAATTAAAATTCCAATTTTTAACATAATAAAATCATTATATTTCGAGGTGCGTGTAAAAAAAAAAAAAAAAAAAAAATACTATAATGAGACATCACTTATATGATCCAATCTGTCCAATATATATATATATTATATTTTTATTTCCTAATTTATATATACGTTTACACCATTTCGGGAAATAAGTAAAACTTTTTTAAATTTTATGTAATATATATATATATATATATAATTTTTTAAATGAAAATAAGCTTTATGATACAAAATATCCATTCAAAAGAAAAAAAATAATAAAATAAATTAAATACATATACATGCTTTTATTTTATATAATTCTTTTGTTTTTATCTATTACTTAAATATATGTTAATTATTATGTTCGAACAAAATAATATATAGCATATATGGGGAACACTCACAAATTAAAAAAAGGAAAAAAAGAAAAATATCAATATATATATTATAATCCAAAAATTTTGTGTTATGATTGTTATATTTATATTTATCTTCATCATGATCTTTATTATCACCTTTTCCTTGTTTTTTTTTTTTTTTTAAATAAAAAAAATTGTATATTTATACTTGCCAACATTACAATATTGTATATATATATATATATATATATATATATAGCTTCCTCAATAACTTAAAATATATAATATTATTATATTATGTATATAATATATTTTCATATTAAAATATATTGACATAACAAATTTATTACATGTAAAATATTATCTCTTTATTTTACACAACTGTGACTTAATGTTTAATAATATAAATTGAAATAAATAAATAAATATATATATATATATATATATATATAATATATTTATGTAGGAAAAAAAAAATATTTTCATTTCTTTTCTCCTTTTTGAATCATTAAAAAAACATCACATGCCAATACAAAATGGAAGAATAATAAGAAAAAAAAAAAAAAAAAAAAAAAAAAAAGTAAAAAGTACTAAAAATAAACATGAAGTATTAAATATATTACGAATTAAAATATATATATATATAATATATATATTATATATAATTTATGAAATACCATATTTATGTGAGCATAAGAATAATCAACACATTTTAATTTTGTTTTTATTGTTTAATTTTTTTTTATTTTTTTTTATTATTATCAATTTTTTTATTACTTCCATGATATAAATCACAAAAAATAGAACTCATAAAATAATGGTACACAAAAAAATAAATACCATATAAAAACACATATCAAGCTCTTATATATGTTTCCATTTTAATTTTTAAAATAGTTACATCCGATTATATCTTATAAAATGTACATAAAATATATAATATATATATGTAAGTGTGTATATATATAAAAATATTTATATGAATATATTTTTTTTTATGTCCTTATTTTGATGTGTATTAAATAATAATTATATATGTGAATATATATAATTGGATTATCACTCCAAAGAAAAAAAAAAAAATAAAAATAAAAAATAATAATAATAATAATAATAATAATAATAAACAAGTAAACAAATAAACAAACAAATAAACAAACAAATAAATAATATAATATAATAATATAAATAATAACATTTAATGTAATATATAGCTAAGAAAAAATAAATATATACATATACATACATGTATATATATTGACATATACATATTAATATATACCTGTTTACCTTACCACATTAATTCATTTTAACATATATACATTCATTTTATGGATATATCAAGCAAAAATGAGGAAGAGAAAAAAAAAAATAAAAATAAAAATAAAATCTTAGTATGTGGACTAATTTCAGGAATACTCACAAAAACACTGTTTGCTCCCTTTGATCGTATAAAACTATTTTATCAAATCCAACCCATGTTTAATCAATATAAAAAAGAAGAAAAAAGAAATTTAGAAAAAGAAAAACACAATTATCATAATAAAAAAGTTGCAATCCTTAATCATAACATTATTTTAAAAAATGCTACGAATGTAGAAAATAAATTAAAGTCAAATAATCAACAAAATTTATGCTTTTCCAAAAATGATGACAAAACAAAGTTACGCTTCCATTTGGTTAAAAGACAAAATGTGATGTTTCTAAATTTTAAAAAAAAAATAAATTCATTGAAAGGAATAAATAAAAATAAAAATCAAATAAATAAATTAAATAAAATAAATCATCATCATGATCATAATCATAATCACCCTCATAATAATAATAATAATTATTCTTATAATTATTATCGAATGATACAAAATCAAAATATCAAACATGACTTTTTTTCAACATATAACAAAAAAGTAGGTACAAAAAATATAAATAAGTATATCCCAAGTTATTATAATATTCATAATAGCCCTCATAAAATGTGTAAAAAAATATTACTTAATTATTACCCAAACATAAATCATATTCATAATAATATAAAACATATGAAACATATCAAACATATCAAACTTGTAAATAAAAATTATAAAAATCTATATCGTAATAGAAATAATAATATAACATATAATTTTGGAAAGCAAATAAAATATATTCAAAGATCATACATTAAAAATCAACAGGCATCAATAAAATATCGGAATATTATACAAAGCTTCTTTTTTATTATAAAAGAAGAAGGGGTTTTAGGATTATGGAAAGGTAATTTTGTTAATACGATAAGAGGTGGAATTGTATATTCAGCTAAATTTGGAACGAATGATATAATTAAAGATAAATTAAAAAAAGCAAAAATAAAACAAAAAAATGTTTACAATAATAATAATAATAGTATGGATATACAAAATAGTTGTCAAAATAATAGTAATATTTTAACAAACAATACATTTAATTATTATGAAAGTATAACAGCTGGATATATTTCGGGAATTATACAAAAAACTCTGTCATATCCATTAGATTTATTAAGTATACGTATGGCTCTAGGTGTCAATGAAAAATATTTAACAAATAATAATCATATTTTATATAAAAAAAAATCAATTATGGAAATGATATATGAAATAATACAAAAAGAAGGATTTTCTGGTTTCTACAAAGGATATATTCCAACATTATTAACAGGAGTACCATATGTTACATTACAAATGTTATTCTTTGACTTTTATAAAAACATATTCCAAACATATTCATCAAACCATTATAATAATATTCCTACTTTAGCTTTGTATTCATCATTAGCAGGATCTTTAAGTAATCTTACATCACTAATTATTGTTTTCCCAGGAGATACCGTAAGAAAAAGAATGATGAATAATGGTATTGATAATAAAAATTATATTTATAAAAATACTTTACATTGTATAAAAAATATTTATTATCTTGAAGGAATTCGAAATTTTTATCATGGATTATTTCCATCAATGTTGAAATGTATACCTTCAGGTGCTATACAATTTATGTCCTACGAAATATTAAAGCATCTCGTCTCAAAAAATTAAAATATACAAACCTAAATTTTTCTGTGTTATGTTATATATATATATATATATATATATATATATATATATATATTATATCTTTTTTTTAAAACAGAACTATTTATAATTAATCACAACATAAATTTTATTTTGTAAAAATTTACACCAATGTATGTATATAAATGATATACATATGCAAATTTATTTATTTATTTTTATTATATTTTATATATATATATATATAGATATATTTTTTTTTTTTCTTAATATATGATAATGTTCCAAGTATTCAATTTTAATTACACTTAAAAGATAAAATAATACCTATAAATATAATCCTTATATTTTTTTTTATTTCAAATAATTAAACCTCAAAAATATTAATTTTTAAATATCTTCATTATATATATATATATATATATATGTACTAATATGTGATTTACAACATATAAGTACATATGTTTATAAATAAAAAATCCCCAAATATTTTAACGATTTAATGTGTATATATACTTATTCCTTTTGCAACTAGAAATTATAATATATATATATATATATATATATATATTAAATATATATTAAATATATTATATTTCATACTTTCCTATATCCCCGTTATAATTTTTTTTTTTTATTTTAAATAAATATATTACAATATACTCTCCATATATAAAACATCATAAAAAAGTAAATAAATATATAAAATAAATAAATAAATAAAATAAATAAATAAATAAAATAAATATATAAAATAAATAAATAAATGTTATATAATTTAACAATATATAACAAATGTAAAAAATATATCTTAAGATTTTCCTATTCATAAATAAATAAATATATATATATATATATAATTATATATATATATATATTTCTGTTTTTTTTTTTTTTCGAATGAAGAAAGAAAAATAAGAACAGATTACATGAAAAAAATATGACATAAAAATTATATAACATATTTGTAATATTTTCTTCATTCTATAATATTATTCATATTGTAATAAATCATAATATGAAAAATAATATAATATATATATTTATATATGTAGAATAAGTTAATCTAATTTTATAACATTATATTACATTTTGTTATATTTATTTTCTCTATTTTTTTTTTAAACTATGAACATATCATGATGTAGAATATATTGTATGATAACAGAAAATAAACCCAGACACACTCGTTAAAAAATATCATATATATATATATATATATAAACATACAAATAAAGCTAGCGAACAGGGTGACTGCGTTTTTAGAACTTGTTCAAAAAAGGAAAAAAATAAACATAAATCATATACATATATATATATATATATATATATATATATATAATATTATTAACATAATATTTTCCCATTCAATACACTTAAACATACCTTATAACATATTCAGAATATTGTTATCTACATATTTATATATATATATAAAAAAAAAAAAAAAAAAAAAAAATGGAGAAGTCTTTAGATTTGAGCGCTTTTAATAAATCTGACAGAGATAAAATATTGAAGAAAATCAACAAAGCAGAATATGAAGATACTATGAATACATATAATTCAATTGTAGAAAGGTGTTTTAACGAATGCATAACATCCTTTCGTTCAAAAGAATTAGACAATAATGAAAATAATTGTATATTAAATTGTGTAAAAAAGTTTTCCATCTTCTCACAAAGAATTGGTATGAAGTTTACGCAAAATTTGAATAATGAAATGCAAAAAAAAACATAACACAAAAAAAAATAAAAAAAATAAAAAAAATAAAAATAATTAAAAGGAAATAAACAAACAAGGAAATATAGAAGGAAGGATAGAAGGAAGGAAAAGTAAAATGAAATTACATATTATTACATAATATTACATAACATTATACAAATTAAAGTTATATGGAAATACAAAAAAAAAAAAAAAAAAAAAAAAAAAATAATAAAATAACAAACAAATTAACAAATTAAAATAAATAATTTTAATAATATTTATTATTATATGTATACACAAATATATCCCATATAAATAATTTTTTTTTTAAAGATATTAATATATATATATATATATATATATATATATATATTTTTTTATTTTTATATTTTTATTTTTTTATTTTTTATTTTTTTTTGATTTATTTATTAGATATAAATATTTTATAATCTTTTATTAAATAAATTACAAGACACGTGGAGATATATACTCTCATCATTGTAAAAAGGGAGAGTTTTGATAGGATACAAATATGATTTGAGAAAATTTTCATTTTTTCTCAAAAAAATATATGTTAAGAAATACTTTGAAAAATTAAAAATAAAAGAAAATGTCTTCTTTGGTAAAACGTAAAAATAAATGTCACTGTTTTTATCTTCATTTTTGTTATCATCATAATATTTAAGAGCTTCTATAATTTTTATGATATGCTTTTCTTTATACATAACTTCATATAATGGTTGATGCAATATAAATTTATGTATAAGTTTATAAATAATATTATCGTTGAATTGTAAAATATAAAAAGCATAAAATATTCTTGAATATAATATATAATTTAGTTCTGAATTTATAAATATATTACATAAAAGTTTTAATATATTTATATTATTAACTAATAAAAAAGCATAATATTCTAATATATAGACAATATTATTTATATATATATTATATTTAGATCCAATATTATTATTTATATTATATAAATTATTTTTATAATAATTTTTTTTTTTTATATTTTCATAATCAATATAACTAAAATTAACATATTTGTGATCTTTTATTTTATTCAAATTATTTATTATTTTCTTCTTATCGACGTTTTTTTCCTTTTCATTATTTAATAAATCTTTGTGGCAATAATCATTAATATCTTCATAATATAATTTGCTCATATCATTGTCTAATTTTTTCTTTATATGATAACATAAATTATTTATATCATCACTTGTTATATTATTTTCCCCATGGTCATCACTCTTAAAATAATTATTTGTACATACTACGTGATGGTTTTCACCAGACATATTATCAAATATTATGTTGCTAATATTATTATTTGTATTTTTTATATTTATCATATAATTATTGAGTTTATCAATAAATTCATTTTCTTTTATACAAAAAAGATGTAAGGCCTTACAAAACAATCCAATATTATTCATATCAAAAATTCTATAATATTTATAAAAAAAGTCAAGAGAATAATAAATTAAAGGACCATGTTTATGACCACATTTACTAAAAGATAATAAAAAAGAACTAACTAATGCGGGAGATAATTTTGTTGAATTCTTACCAATGGATTCGGCAATCTGTTCAAGCATATATTTATTTTTATTAATATGAGATATAGAACATGATAATAAACACAATGACATAACATTCATATTCTTTATATGTTTCCTAGTTATTATTTCCATGTTTTTCAAGCTATTTTGTATTATATATAATATATTCATATTGTAACGATTATATTTAATATAATTTGTTTTTTCTCTTATTTTATCTAATTCATCACATTGTTCTATATATGTATTTTCTATTCCTTTTTTTAATTCCTTAGAAAATAATACCAAATTTTTATCAGAATCATCAAATACATCATTATGTATTTTATTATTTTCTTCCTTTAATTTGTTATTTAAAATTTTTTCCCCATTTTCATATTCAAAATTTTTTTTAGTAATAAATATTTCATTCCCATTCTGTATCATATGTAACAACTCTTTGTTTTCTTGGAACATTTTATAATTTTCAACACATTTTCGTTTAACATAAGATAAAAAATTATAAAACATAGAAATATATTTAGGCGCTTCATTTATAGTAACTTGATAATTAAATCGATGAATTAAAGTACTTATAAGTATTGTATTATTTATATGGAATTTTTTAAAAAATGAAAAAAGAACACATAACTCAAATATATTCATATTATTCATATTTTTTGATATACTATATAATAATATAGTCATATAATTTCTAGATATTATTCGCTTCTTATTAAAACATTGTATTAACATAATTAATCTTTTTATATCGATTTTATGGAAATTATGAAATATCCTTTTCTCAATTAAAAAATAAAAATTATAATCGAAATAATTTAAATTTGTATAACAAAAATATATATCTATTAATTCTTCAAAATTAAATACATGCATATTGTCAATTAATATTTCTTTAAAATAACAAAATAAATAATAATCTTTACATTTTATAACAGAAAATTTTTTTAACAAAATCAAAACTTCCATATGTCTTATCTTTTCTTTATTCATTAATAAATTCAAACATATATTCTTTAAAAATTCTATGTTTTCATTTTTTAATTTTATATATATATTTAATATGTCTATCGTCTCCTTAACATTACAATTTTGTAACAAACTAAATGATTTATGTAAAATTATATCTTTTCTTTTCTCATTATTATAACTATTAACACAACTATTATCATAATCGACATTCATATTTTTACTAAAATGATTCTTATCATTCTCATTATTTATATTACTTACTACATTGTTATGAACACTTTCCTTTTTATAAAAATTAAAATAACAACATACCTTTCCTTTATTTTTTAAAAATAAATCGTATTCTTTACATCCACAACGTTTCAAAAATGTGTGGGCCATTCCACAAAAAAAAAAAAAAAATAATAAAATAAAAAAAAAAAAAAAAAAAAAAAAAAAAAAAAAAAAAAAATAATAAAAAAAAAATAAAAAAAAAAAAATAAGGTTCTATGTGTACATGGGGAAAGGAACGAAGAACAATATATATAAATGTATGTACGTAAATATATGAATATATTATAATATAAATAAATATATACATATATATATTATTAAATATATAC
>NC_033658.1:2562553-2571057 GCF_001601855.1 Plasmodium reichenowi | reverse complement strand
CTATATTTTTTAATATATATTAAATTTAAACACTAAGAAAAAAAAAAAAAAAAAAAACATACATACATACATAATACTATATTATATTATATAATATAATATATATATATATATATATATATATATATATATATATATATATATTATATATATGTATGTATAATTATTTATACTATATACATAAATTATTTAATACATATAATATATATTATTTCTTATATGCATTAATTTTTTTTAATTCACCTTAGAATTTTACTGTGCCCGATATAAAAAAAAAAAAAAAAAAAATAAAATATATTATTTTAGAAAAAATAATTATATATTCATGATTTTATAAAAAAAAAAAAAAAATATATATATATATATACATATATATAATATAATATTTGTATATAAAATTACAAAAAATATATTAGTAATAATAATATTAAGGACAACATTTCAATAAATTATAATAATATGATAAAATATTATAATATATATAGTTATATAAAATAATAAGTATTATTGTAATATATTTTTTTTTTTGTTTTTAAATAATAAATCTAATTGTGTATATATTTATATATATATATATTATATATATTTTTCCCTAATATATAAAAATATATATATTAATCATATATTATATATATATATATATATATAATAATAATATTTTTTTGTTTTATTTTGTTACTACATAAATACATTTGTATATATTATATTTAAAAAAATTGTGCTCATTTGAATTACGTTAAAATGAAAATTAAGAATAAAAAGAAAGAAATATTAGAAAAGAAAAAAAAAGAAAACAGCAAATTTTTAAGGTATGTTAAAAATAATCAGAAATATGAAAAGTTCCAGAAAGCTATCTTATTAAATAATAAAAATCAAAGGTTAAATAAAAAAATACATCCTAATATTAAAATAAAAAATAACAATAATAATAATAATAATATTAATGAGAATTCAATAAATTTAAAAAAAAGCGATGAATATGTTATTGAGCAAAGTACTTTTTATAAGGCATATAATTATATTTTTGATAGAGGAGAAAAAGAAGAACCTTTAAATGAGCAACAAGAAAATCTATTTTATGATTCTTATTTAATATATTGTAACTTTGATTTGTCATCAATATATAATATAGGAAAACACTATAATTTCAGCATGTAACCATAAATATAAACACACACATTTATATATATATATATATAATTCTGTTTTGTTATTTTCTACCTTTTTTTGTTATATGTTACTTATACATATTAAAATATATTTACATTAATTATTTTTTCCCATACTTTTCCAGTGAACTCAGACACTCCTATTACTCTTCTGTTCTAATATTAGTAAATGACAATAGCGACAAATGGAAAAAACTAGCAATCGAAAATAAATTGAGAAAAATTAGAAAGGTAAAATCAAAAACATCAAGAATAAAATGAATGTTAATTTTTAATTATAATCATACTTCAAAAATGAAATACAAAAAATTATAAACGTACATACATAGACACATAAATAGACATATATGTAGAAACATATATATACACCAACACACACACACACATACATACATACTTTTATACGTACATACTATTATACGTACATACTATTATACGTACATACTATTATACGTACATACTATTATACGTACATACCTACGTACGTACGTATATACATATATATATATATATATATATATATATATATGTATACAAATTCATGTTAACATTTTCTTTATCTTCCATATTTTGTAGATTATGACATATGATAAATTTGAAGCTGTTTATAATAAAGACGATTTAATAAATGAAATTACGAACAAGTTCGATTTGTACATATTTGATGCTTCGATTAGGAGCAAAAAATATTCACACGTAATATCCAAGATAAAAAAGCATAACAAGTAATATAAAAACAAACAAAATATAATCATAATTATATCTCTCTGTGTTAAATATGTGTATTTTTATATTAATAAATGAAACTCAAAATGGAATATACAAAAAAAAAAAAAATAAAAAAAAAAAAATAAAAAAAAAAAATAATTTTAGTATATATATATATATATTTATTTATTTATTTATTTATTTGAATGTGATTTTTTTTTTATTTTCCCTTATTTTAGAAATTTTACTACCTTACAATTAAATGAAGATAATTTTGTTGAGGATGTAGATCAGGCCACAAGAAAAGCCTTTGCAGATCTAAATAAAGGATCAACACAGTAATATATATATATATATATAGAAAAGAAATTTCTTTAAATAAATTGATACACAATATATATATATAATCATATTTATAATATATATTTATATCTTTATTTTTTTTAGTTCTATTCCAATTGGTTTTCTCAATTTGGGAAAGGAAAAATTGTACGACAATATACAACAGTAAGAGAAAAGAAAATTTCACACACATCAAAATATATAAATTAATATATATATATATATATATATATATATATATATTTATTTATTTATATACATATTATAATTTTTTGCAGAGCCACCAAAAGGATGCTCGAATTTTATGAACAAAAAAATGTATCAGTTGTTTCCATCAATTTAAGATATATGAGCATGACAATACCCTTATATATTCATGCTCTAAAAAATATAATTCATCCAGGATATTATTAAAGTTAAATGGGAAAAAAAAAAAAAAAAAAAAAAAAAAAAAAATTTTAAAAATGGATACAATACAGTACTTAAAAATATATAATGTGTGTATCTCCTGAAATATATATATTTTTTAACTCCCTTCATTTTTATAAAGCATTTTTGCACACAAAACATAGTGACAATTTTTCGGCAAGATGATTGAAACAGTGAGGATGATAAACGGATAAACAATGACTACACCTTTTATTCTTTTAATAAAAAAAAAAAAAATAAAAAAATAAAATAAAAAAATAAAATAAAAAAATAAAAAAAAAAAATAAAAAAAAAAAATAAAAAAATAAAAAAAAAAATTGGAATAAAATAATTAATTGGAATAAAATAATTAATTGGAATAAAATAATTAATTGGAATAAAATAATTAATTGGAACAAAATAATTAATTGGAACAAAATAATTAATTGGAATAAAATAATTAATTGGAATAAAATAATTAATATAAAATATTTAAAAAAAACAAAAAAATTATTTACCTCTACAATTATTGCGTTATTACACAATGAGCATTTATCCAAGTTGTTCAAGGGGAAAAATTTTATTAAATCCTTTAAAAGAAGAATAATAAAATTATATATATATATATATATATATATATATATTTATTTATTTATTTATTTATATCTTACTGTGAAAAAGCGTATCCCTAACGTGAGTTCCCCTGACTTTTTTTCAATCCAATTATAAAATATTAATTTGTCCACTTAAAAATATAAACACACAAGAATACAAAAAAAAAAAAAAATTTATATATGTTTAAATATAAATATATTAAGATATATATATATATATATATATATATATATATATATATATATATATATATATATATTACATATTTCATTTATAATTCTTTTCTTTTCTTTTTTTGTTTTTGTTTGTTATATATATATTATATATATATATATATTATTTTTATGTCATTTTTCAATTTTTACGTATATTTTTTTGGGTATGAGCATTTTTTATGTTTAATTGAACACACAAACTTTTATATGTAGTGTCCCCTATGTCAATTTTTAAATTTTTATTATTACTAATAATATATTCAATAATTAAATAATATAAACTTATTTCATTTTTTTTTAATTTAGAGTTAAATAAATATTCTTCTTTGACATTTACAAAAGGTTCATTTTCTCTAGTGGAATCTTTATTACTAGGATTTCTCATTCTTTCAGAATTTAATATTATATATTCTTCACCTTTAATTAATTCATTCTACAAAAATATTATGGTACGAACAAAATAATCGAATAATAAATAAATATAATCTATTATATATATATATATATGTATATACATACATACATACATTAACTATAAATCCAAGAGGTTCTAATTTTTCATTCATATGATGTATAATTTTATTTACATCCCCAAACTTTCCCATTAAAGCATACACATCTTTTTCCTTTAAACACTATAAATAGAAAGACATCGAAAAAAAAAAAAAAAAAAAAAGATAACATTTGTGAAAATGTTTAAATATAGTCACATATATATAAATATATATTTCAAAAAATATAAAAAATAAAATAATAAATAAAAAATAAAGGAACCTTTTCTTTAATTAATAATTGTGATAGAATTTTTGATGCCCATTCCACTTCCATATTTAAAAAAAAAAAAAAAAAAAAAAAAAAATAAAATAAAATAAAATATTATAACTATTATTATTCAACTGAATATATTACCAAAAAAATTATTTTTACATTAAATGTAAATGTAAATATAAATATAAATATATATATATATATATATATATTTTAAAAAGGTGTAAAAGAATACATTTTTTAACTTAAATTCTAATTATAGTAACAAAAAAAAAGAAAATCAAACAAATATAATAATAAAAATATTATAATATATATTTATTATATATATATATATATATATTTTTTTTTTTTTTTTTTCAAGTTAATATTTTTAATTATTCTATTTCAATTTTATTATTTTTTAATATTTTCTTTAATTTTCTTTAATTTTCTTTCGTTTTTTATTTTAATTTTGTATCTCTGGCACATGCTATAAAATTATTTATATATATTATAAATAAATATTTTTATAGGTGCTTTTTCCAGTGATCATTTTTTTACAGTATAAAAATTATCCTCCCTTATAATTATAAATATATATATATATATATATATATATATCTATATATTATACTTTTATTTTATATATAATACGAATTCTTTTTCATTCCTGTTTCAAATAATATATATATTATATATATTTATAATACACTATAGTATATATTTATATATTATATATTATATATTCATAAATAATAAAAAAGTATATATAATTTAAATATTATTCTAAATATTATACTAATTACATTAATCATATTGTTATTTTAAGATATAATAATAATAATTGGTGTAATTTTTATCAAATATAAATATTATAAATATAATAAATAATATATTACATATATTATATATATATATATATCATATACATATATTTATATTATAATATAGTCAATATAATATTTTTTTAATGAAACATAATAAAGTAATTTTTTAAAATATGATTTTTTTCTTTCCAAATGTAATATATATATATATATATTATATTATATATATTATAAAAAAAGGATATATATTTGAAAGATTTTTATATTATATCTTTATCTATAATTATTATAGTATATAATATAATATATATAATATATAATATATAATATTATTATATATAAAATATATAATTATGTATATTATTTATAACATAATGTAATAAGTGAAAAGAAATAATTTGTAAAGTTTTTTATATGAAAGAAAAAGAAAGGAGAACTATAAATATATATATATATATATATATTTCTTCATATATTTTTTTATTTTTTTATTTTTTTATTTTTCCATTTTGTCAACTTTCCTTTTTATTTTCCATATACTTCTGATTATTTTTTTTATTTTTTTTTTTTAATTTTCATAAATATTTTGTAATATTAAAGAACAAATTATAAAACCAAATTTGTAAATATATATAACATTTCATATTATTTATATTAACATGTATATTTATATATATATATATATATAATTGAATTGTTGCATATTCATTAATACATATATAATTTTGAATAAGATCTCTACATTTTGTAAAAATATAGCCATATATAAAAATCGATAAAATTGCTTTTATTATTTTTTCCTTCTTTACAACATTTTTTTGTTTGTAGTTACAAGAAAAGAAGTTTAAATAAATATTCTGAATACTTTTTTTCTTAATTTTACTTATCACGTTAATTTTATTAATTACTTATTTTTTGTTTTTAATTGGACAAACACCCTTTGAAGGCGCAAGGAAAAGTAATTTGAATTATTATAATAAATAAATCAATATATATATATATATATATGTACATATTTATGTATACGCATTTTTAAAAAATACGTTATTATAGACCCTATAAAAAAATATATACATATCATAGGGGAGCGGCAAAAGTAAAAAAAAATTTATTATAATATATACGCACATATAAAAAAAAAAATTATTATATGCTCCACTTTTTGCATTAATTTAAAACCACGCGGTTATAAAGAAGATAAAAAAAAAAAAAAGAAAAAGAAAAACGTTTCCAAATCTATTTCTCTAGACCTTAATTAAAAAAATATAAATAAATAAAAAATCAAATCAAATAAATATATACATATAAATATATTCATATATATATATTCATATATATATATTCATATATATATTCATATATATATTCATATATATATTCATATTGATTTGATCCATTTAACCTTAAAAAGTTTATATCTTTAATTGTGGACGTGAATTTTTAATACTCGCTTGACGTGTCCGACAAAGTTATTAATTTTTTATTTTTATTATATATCTTTTAAAAAAATATGAAGAAGAAAAATAAAGAGGATTTATATAAAGAGAACAAACTAGAGGCTTCAAAATTAAGAATAGCTATAGTAAGCAGTGATAAATGTAAACCAAAAAAATGTCACCTAGAATGTAAAAAGAATTGTCCTATAGTAAAAACAGGAAAGTTTTGTATAGAAGTAGATCATGCTTCAAAAATAGCATATATAAGTGAAACGTTATGTATAGGTTGTGGTATATGTGTAAAAAAATGTCCATTTACATCTATATCCATTATTAATTTACCTAAGGATATTAATAAAGATGTAGTACATAGATATGGTCCAAATACATTTAAATTACATAGATTACCCATACCTAAACTAGGACAAATCTTAGGTTTGGTTGGAACTAATGGTATAGGGAAATCAACAGCACTCAAAATTTTGTCTTCAAAATTAAAACCGAATTTAGGTAAATTTAATAACCCACCTGAATGGAGAGATATTTTGTCTTTTTTTAGAGGTAATGAATTGCAAATATTTTTTACAAAATTATTAGAAGAAAAACTTTCTCCTATTATTAAACCACAGAATGTAGATTTAATACCCAAACAAATTAAAGGGAATATTCTAGAAATTATTAATAAGAAAGATAAATTTAATCAAAAAGATAAATATATAGCGGAATTAGATTTAGAACATTTATTAGATAGAAATGTCGAAGATTTAAGTGGAGGAGAATTACAAAGATTTGCTCTCTTAATGTCTATAATCGGACAATCAACTAATGTGTATATGTTTGATGAACCTAGTAGTTATCTTGATATCAAACAAAGAATCTCTATGGCAAAAATTATTCATAAACTAGTTAAACATGATAATTATATTATTGTTGTCGAACATGATCTTTCCATCTTAGATTATCTTAGTGATTATGTATGTTGTCTATGGGGTAAAGCAGGAGCCTATGGTGTAGTTACATGCCCATTTTCTGTAAGAGAAGGTATTAATATCTTTCTAGATGGTTTTGTACCTACAGATAATTTAAGAATTCGTGAAGAATCTCTTAATTTTAAATTAGCTACTGATCAAGATGCAACAGATGAAGATAAAAAAAGATTACATTTCTATAATTATCCAACCATGGTCAAAACATTAAATTCTTTCTCATTAACCATAGACAAAGGACATTTCTCCGAATCTGAAATTTTTGTTTTACTAGGACAAAATGGTAGTGGAAAAAGTACTTTCATACGTTTATTTGCTGGGCTAATTAAACCAGATAATTTAGAAAGCTTATCATTTCTTGAATCCTTAAGTGTTTCATATAAACCACAACAAATTCAAGCCAAATTTACAGGAACGGTCAGACAATTATTAATGTCCAAATTAAAAGGCTTATACAATGATCCATATTTTAATAATGAAATTATTAAACCTTTAAAAATCGAATCTATTCTAGATAACCAAGTATTAACATTATCAGGAGGAGAATTACAAAAAGTTGCTATCATTGTTACATTAGCCAAAAATACAAACATATATCTAATTGACGAACCATCAGCTTACTTAGATTCAGAACAAAGAATTATTGTTTCCAAAATTATTAAAAGATTTATTCTTAACACAAACAAAACAGCCTTCATTGTAGAACATGATTTTATTATGGCCACTTATTTAGCGGACCATGTTATTGTTTTTGATGGACAAGCAGGAGTAAACACCGTCGCCAACACACCTCAAACACTAGCAGCAGGTATGAACAAATTCTTGAAAATAATTGACGTAACATTTAGAAGGGACCCAACAAATTACAGGCCCAGAATAAATAAATATGACAGTGTAAAGGATAAGGAGCAAAAATTAAACGGTACCAAAAAAAAAAAAAAAAAAAAAAAAAAAAAAAAAAAAATTTAAATATATTTTTTTTTTTATTTTTTTATATAATTTAAAAATTTTTTTTATTTTTTTTTTTTTTTTTTTTTTTTTTTTTTTT
>NC_033658.1:2560854-2562233 GCF_001601855.1 Plasmodium reichenowi | reverse complement strand
TTTTTAAAATGTATACAACATATATAACATTTTTTTTTTTTCTATTTTATATCATAAAAATGTAAACACATTCCTTATATTATACCTTGTCCTATATATCTAACATGTATATTTTTTTTTTTTTATTCTTATATATAATGAGATTATTTATAAAAAAAAAAAAAAAAAAAATTTAGTTTGGGCATAATAAAGATTATTAATTTTTCATATTTGTTATTTTATTTATTTATTTTTATATTCATATAATATTTAAATTAGAATTATAAATTTATTTTATTTTTATTCTTTTATTCTCATTTTACTTAATTTTTTTTTTCTTTATTGAATTATACATTATTATCTTGTATGTATATTTTAAATATTATTAATATATATATAAATTTTCAAAATAAATATTTTTTGGTTTCATATTATTTTTTTATTTTATTTTATTTTTTCTTTCGATTTTTTAAGTTTGTGCACTTAAAAACTATAACAACATATAACAAAAACATTTTTAATATCAAAATATATAACTTCAAAAAGGAACAATATTGTTATATTATATTATATTATATTATATTGTATTATATTATATTATATATTTTATATATATATGTTATTATATATATATATATATATATATATTTGTATCAAATATTTTCGATATATGAACCGGCAACTTTATATAGCTACATAAAATTTAACGAATTAGTAACATCATATATATTAAATGGTATCTAAAAGAATTATACGAAGAAAAACATAACACCAAATAAAATTATTGTACAATTTATATTTCTCTTACACAATTGTTTTATATATATAATATATAATATTTATTATGTGTCAGTTTTTCATTATATATAAAAATTAGATATTATAATAATATTAAATGTGTATAAAAATAATCAAAATAAATTATTTTTTCATTTAATATATTATTATTATTATAAATATTATTATTTTATTCATTTTTTTCTTCTTCTCATCCAATAAATAATCTTTAATTATAACGTTTAAAAATATATATAAATGATGTATTTTATGTATGTATATTATTTTACATAGAAATAATAATTATAATAAAACATATAATATATATATATATATATATATATATTATATATATATATTACATTTTTTTTTTTAATTTTTATAAAATATTAATATATATATATATAATTACATATATAATATACAATATATTTTTACATATATATTTTTATAAAACGAAATAAACTTTATACAATAAAATATTAATTTAAACTGTTTTTTTTTTTTTCTTTTTTTTTTTTTTTTTTTTATCCTAACATATTTTATAATATAATATATATTTATTATATATATATATATATTTACATAATTTGATGTATTTTTGTATATATATATATATATAA
>NC_033658.1:2557492-2560454 GCF_001601855.1 Plasmodium reichenowi | reverse complement strand
TTTTTTTATTTTTATTTTTTTTTTTATTTAGGCTGGAGTACCTATGGAAGTTATGGGTTTAATGTTAGGCGAAATAGTTGATGAATACACCATAAGAATTGTTGATGTGTTCGCTATGCCTCAGTCGGGTAATAGTGTAAGTGTTGAAGCAGTAGACCCAGTTTATCAAACGAATATGTTAGAGGAATTAAAAAAAACAGGCAGACATGAAATGGTCGTTGGATGGTATCACTCGCATCCTGGTTTTGGTTGTTGGTTATCAGGTACTGATGTAAATACTCAGAAAAGTTTTGAACAATTAAATCCAAGAACCATTGGTGTTGTAGTAGATCCTATACAATCTGTTAAAGGAAAAGTTGTTATTGATTGTTTTAGATTAATTAATCCACATATATTGATGTTAGGACAAGAACCAAGACAAACTACATCAAATATTGGTTATTTGACTAAACCAACCTTAACAGCTTTAGTTCATGGATTAAATAGAAACTATTATTCAATTGTTATTAATTATAGAAAAAATGAATTAGAAAAAAATATGTTATTAAATTTACATAAAGATATGTGGACCAACCCCTTAAAATTAAATGATTTCCATGAACAAAAAAAAACCTCAGATGAAACATTAGAAGATATAAAAAAATTAACTACCTTATATAATAAAAATCTTCGTAATGAAATGAAAAAAACAAGTGAAGAAATACTTTTAGAAAATATTGGGAAAATTGATGCTAAAAAAAGAATACAAAATTCGGTTGAAACGTTGTTAAACGAATCAATTCTCACATGTATAGGTATATTAAAAAATAAAAATAAAAAAAATAAAAAAAATAAAATATATATATATATATGTGTGTGATGAATTATCCTTCGGAACATAAAAAAATATATAAATATAAATATATATATATATATATATATATATATAATATTTATATTTTTTCTTTTTAGGAACTATGGCAAATACCCTATTCTTTTAAAAGAAAATAAATAAAAATGTGTAAACATATCCCTATTGTTATGGATTACACTTTTATTTTAATACATACAAAATAATTTTTTTCCCCTTTTTTCTTTTTTTTTTTTGTAAATGTTTTACGTTATTATAAAATCCTGAACAAATACAAAATCAAGTTGAAACAAACAAATTAATAAATAAATGTAATATATATATATATATATATATATATATATATATATATTTATTTATTTAATTTTTTTTTTTTTTTTTATCGTATTTAACCCATTAATTTTGTTTTTCATTTAATTAAAGAGGAGGAAATATATCATATTCCTATGGCAAGGAATTTGTTAATAAATTAAATTTTATATTTTACAAAAGTATAAAATATATATATATAATACATACATACATTATACTTTTATATTTAATTTTTTTTTTTTTTTTTTTAATATCATAAAATTAAATAAAAAAAATGTATATGCCTTATATTTTTACTATTACATATATATATATATATATAATATATATATATATAATATTCATCCTCATTTTCATACAAAAAAATATGCAATTTTTATGTTTTGCCTTATTTTATTTTTTTTATTTTGAATTTTATTCTAAAATAATAGACATATATAAAAATAAATATAAATATATATAAAAATAAATAAATAAATATATATATATATATATATATCATTTCAATATTTTTAAATATAATATAATTTAAACATTATCTTTATAACATATTAATTATTTTAAGAAATATATCAATAGGTTAAATATACATACATTTATATATATGTATATATTTATCTGTTTATAATTTTTTTGATAGCAATGCTTAAAAAAGAACTTTTCTTATTTTTTCTTTTCTTCTGTTTTTTTTTACAACAAAAAAGTAAGTTCTTCTTTTTTCTTTATTGTATAAGGATTGTTTGTAACTTTATAATTTACATATGCTTATCCTTTTTTATTTATTATATTTATCATTTTATTTTTAGATATATTGTGTAGTTATAAAGAATGCTCTTTATTAACAGATGATATTAGAATATTATCATATTGTAAAAATGAATCCAAGTGCTTTATCAAAAATTTTAATAATTCAGAATACTCTTCTATTACTTGTATATGCAAAAAATATCTAAACGAATCATTTTTTGCCGGACCCGATTGTTCAATAAGTATATTTCATATTTTGTACACATATTTAATATGTGTATATATTTTTGTGTATTTCTTTACCGAATTATAATTTCTTCAGTTTAATATCTTATTTATTTATTTATTTATTATATTATTTATTATTATTTTTTTTTTTTTTTTTTCTAATTTTTCAGGGGTTCCTTATCATTATAAAACTATGAGTAACAAAATAAAAACATGATTATTTACAAAAAAAAAAAAAGAAAAAAAAAGTATTATTTATATGAATCTACATTAATATGCCTTCATTCTTATTTATAGAAAATAATGAGGTTCACAATACCAGCTGGATTGAAGATTTATTCAAATTGAATACATGGAAAAATGAAGAAAATAGAGTTGGAAAGCTATGTATTAATCCGCAATGTAGTTAAAAATATTATATTGGGATATTCCTCAAAGAAAATTTTTTTTTTTTTTTTATAATATATAATACAACATTTATTATATATATATATATATATATATATATATTCCATAATATATCCTTTAAGCTATATATTTTATAATATCTGTTTAATTCAAAATTAAAACTTTTTTTATTTTTAATTAATATTTGACAAGTAAAAAAAATAAATACAATATGATATATATAAATGTATATTTATATTTATGAAAACATTAACATATCATATATTAACCAATTTGATGAAAAAAATAAAATAATCAAATATAATAAAAATGACATATATATATATATATATATATATATATATATATATATATATAATATGTATATATATATTTTTTTTTTTTTTTTTTTTTTTTTTTTTTTTTTTTTTTTTTTTT
>NC_033658.1:2549575-2557194 GCF_001601855.1 Plasmodium reichenowi | reverse complement strand
AAAAAAAAAAAAATAAAAAAAAAAAAAAAAAAAAAAAAAAAAATAAAAAAAATAAATAAATAAATATATAAATATATATATAAATATATAAAAAAAATATAAAAATATATTTTTTTTTTTTTTTTTTTTTTTTTTTTTTTTTTTCTTATATTTCGTCGTCTGATATTTGTTCCTTCAAAATTTGCTCATATTCCTGTAACAATTTATTTTTTATATTTTTAGCCACCTTTATATATTCGTCTTGAGCCGGTTTTAATAATATATCCAAGTCTTCATTAATCATTCTATAAATATTCTCCTTATTCTCATGTATTTTCGCCATGGTCTTCTTTTCATATTCATAAAAGTCATCAATTTTCCTTTCCTCTTCAGCAACAGTAGGTATATCTATCTCATTTATTTTATTAACATGTGAAAAATTATTCTCCTTCTTAATTTTATCTGTTATATTTTTTAAAACATTCATTGAGTTTAAGATTATCTTGTCAGTACTATTTTGAGGATTTAATAATTCACCATTCGAATGCTTCATATTTACATATGTATCATTTATAGTTTCACCGCTTATATATTCGTCAGTTATATTGGTCCCATTATTTATTTTCTCATTCATATATTTTTCTTTCAATTTTATAAATGATGTATAAACTCTCTTTCTCTTCTTCTCTTCATTTTCTTTTTTTCTTAATAATTGATTATCCTTATTTTTATTTTGCACATTTTTAATTTCACCATATTTATATGTTACATCAAAGTATTCGTTATATTCCTCATTCATACGTCTTACATTTTTGTAGAAATCAAAAAAATATTTATTTAATAAAACCAACATATCAATCTCTTCATCATTTTTTATGTCATTCATATTACTTTCCATAGTAACTTTTAAAAAATCATTTTGATTCTTATTTGCGCCCCTTCTCTCATAATCATTATTATTACTAACAAATTGCTCGTTACGAAAAAATAAATTTTCATTAGAAATATTATCATTATACAGCATAAATATATCATTATTATTATTATCATTATACAACATAAATATATCATTATTATTATTATTATTATTATTATTATTATTATTATTATTATTATTATAGTTTATATAATTAGACCTTCTATTTATAATGAATTTATTTGTTCTGAAAAATGATTTGCCATTATCTACATTATCATTATTTTTATTAGAATATATGTCCATAATTTCTTTTATAATATCTTCTGCAAATGTTTTGTTTATACCATCCAATGATTGTATATATTCTTCTAATGTATTATAAAAATACACATGTTTTAATTTTGATTCTTTCTCCAATATTATATTATTTAATTCTAGGAACATTTTATATTCTTTATTATCATAATTTTGTAAATTCATTATATTTCTGTTCGCTTCCATTATTGTACTTATATATTTTATTACGTCAAAAAATATATTTTCAAAAGTGTCCTTTATTTCATATTCTACATATGTATAAGAAATATTCATATGTTTCATCCTATAAATACATTCCTCTTTCTTTTTTTGATTTTTACTTAATATATTATCCAAGAAAAATATATATGATGAACACTTAAATGGTATCTCTTTCTTATTTTTTATATACATATTATTATTATTAACTCTTTCATTATTCCCATATTTTTTTATAAAAGCATTTTCAGGTATAAAATTATATATTAGATTTCTAAATAAATAATAAGGACATTTATTCTCAAATTTACGTTCTTCTAAATTACATATCTTATTACACATGAGTTTAAAAGTTTTCATCCCACTATAATTTAATATTTCTTTCTTTCCATAACCATAAAACATTTCTATCAGGAAACTTAATGGAACTTTATTATTAACTATATTGTTGAAAAAATTATCATCATTTTTATCATTATTCTTTAACAAACTTTCTTTATTATTCATATAATAATCGTCATCAATATTTTCCATAATTATATTATTATTAATTGTATATATTTTCAATATTTTATCATCTTTTATAAAATACCGAACTATATGATTAAACATTTTACCATCTTTCTCAACATCTATCCATTTTATTGTCTTATTATTTCTTGCAATAATAATGTGACAAAATAATATTATCAAAATAATAACATTAAATGAAACTCTACATAAATATTTTCTCATCCTTCAAATAGAAAAAATCAAGTTTTTACACACATAAATATATATATTTCAACAATCTTTTTTTTTTTTTATATATATAAATATATCCACAAGGAAATTACACTAATACTATAATCACTAGAGACCAATTCAAATATGCACACAAATTTGAAAACGATTATAAATTAATTCTACAATATATTTTGCAAAAGTAAAAAACCAAATAAATCAAATCAAAAAATGAATATATATGACTATATATAAAAACATATAACAAAAGTTCTAATATTATTATTACATATATGTAACAATCAAAATTTAAATCATATTAATTAAAAATTGGAGAAACATATAAAGTATGGAATACTAAGAAAGAAAAAAAAAAACATAGTATAATATAGTACAGTATATTATATATATATATATATATATATATATATATTTCTTATTTATATATTAAGTAAATATTATATTTCTGAAACAAGAAAAAGTACAAAAATTATAAAACTAAATTAAATATGATATACCGTATAATTATAAGACAACTTATATTTATATGTGTATATTATCTTTCTTTAACTAAAGTACAATTATATAAATAAAATATATTATATATATTCAGTTAGCTAAAAAGGTATAATAATATATACCCCTTTTCACATGAACAAGGTCAGGTTATAATTTGCATATGCAGGTTTTTTTTTTTTTTTTTTTTTTTAAAGGTAGCTATGTAGCTATAATAATACAACATAAATAATATAATATCAAATTGTTTAATAATATCTTAAAAAGAGATAATCTTGTTAATATATATATATATATATATAGTAATTCTATGTAAAAAAAAAAGAAAACAATATAAAAGTAGACATATCATTTTTATACAATAAAGCGTTAACTTATAAATTGAAATTTTATAATTTGTCTCCTTAAAATACACAACATATGTGTACACAGAAAATAAATATAATAATATATAGGTTGTATTATTATAATAATGAATACTATAAAATCATAAATAAATAAATAAATAAATAAATATATATATATATATATATTATTCCATTTTTTATATTATTATATCTCGACAAGACTCTCCTTTATTCATAAACAACATATGAACATAATTTTTTATGCTAACATTTATAAACCACATACAAAAGCAAACATAAGTAAATATTTTCTTTTTCTTTTTTTATGTTCTAATTTACAAATTTTATTTAATATAATATAAAAACGTCTTTTCATAAAATCATATCAATGAAAAAATGAATACATAAAGAAAAATAAATAAAAACATATATATATATATATATATATATTCATATTCATATGTATAAGAAACATGGAAAAAATATATAAATAACATAAATTAAAAATAAAAGACAAAGATATATGCATAATATATAATAATACATAATCATATAACAACGATTTATAAATCAATATGTTGAATTAAAAAATAATATTAAAATCAATAAATTAATATATTAAAAAATGCTTGAGAGCAAAATAAATCTTTTCTATTTTTTTTTTTTCTTTTTTTATATTTTTAATTAAGTTAATAATATAAGAAATAACCTATCAATATATATAGATTCATATATATATATATATATATATATATTTATTTATTTATTTATTTATTTATAATATTTCCATATAAAAAATATAGACATATCTATATATTCTTATTTTTTTTAACTTCATTTGATTTTTCAAAATCATCAAACTCTGATATAATTTTTTTGTCTGAAGGAATAGGATTATTCAATTCTTTCTTCATTTTGTTTTCCATTTTCTTCAGTTTTTTGTATTCTTTATTAATTTTGTTTATCTCTTTTTTAATTTTGTTCTTATTCAAGGATTTCTTATTTGATACTTCTGTTAAACTTATTAGAGACATTTTACGACCATTTGATTTTTTTTTTTCATCAGATTTTGTGTTACTTAATGGTGTTTTTCCTTTTTTATTTGTAACTTTATTAGGTGATGTATTCACTTTATTAATACCTTCTTTTTCTTTAAAGCGTAAATTTCCAGTAGGTTTTGATATTTCCTTTATAGCATCTTCTAAAGCATTTATTGTTCCATTTTTAACTTGGTTAACTCCATTTTGTGCGTACTCTTTTACTTTATTAACACCTTTATCTACTTCATTCTTTAATTTATTTATACCATCCTTTGAACCTTCTTTAATTTTATTTTTACCATTATTTACACCCTCTTTTACTATATTAATACCATTTTCTGTTCCTTCTTTTACTTTGTTTATACCATTTTTTGTTCCCTTTTTTACTTTGTTTATACCATTTTTTGTTCCTTCTTTTACTTTGTTTATACCATTTTTTGTTCCCTTTTTTACTTTGTTTATACCATTTTTTGTTCCTTGTTTTACTTTGTTTATACCATCTTTTGTTCCTTCTTTTACTTTATTTATACCATCTTTTGTTCCTTCTTTTACTTTATTTATACCATTTTTTGCTCCTTTTTTTACTTTATTTATACCATTTTTTGCTCCTTTTTTTACTTTATTTATACCATTTTTTGCTCCTTTTTTTACTTTATTCAATCCAACTTGGGCATTTTCTTTAACTATGCCATTACCTTTTTTAACTACCTTTTTAGCTTTTCTAGTCAAGATCTTTCCTTTTTCTTTAGTATTTTGAATATGTTTCTTTAAATCCTTTTTTGTATCTTTTATAAGTTTTGTCCCTTTGTTAATCCCTTTTTTAATATCCTTCTTTGTTTTATTAATCATTTTTTTACTATTATTAAGACCCTTGCTTATTTTATCGAAGAGCTTATTTGATTTATCTGTTATTTTTTTTTTATTAAAGTTTTTTTTTAAAGCACTTGAAATACTATTTGTTGCTTTATCTATTAAGTGATTAGTACCGCTTTTAGCTAAATCACTTAAAGCACTTTTTAAACTGTAATTTGAATAGTTATCTTTCCCTTTGTAATGTAAATTTTCGTAATCATTATCATATACTTCTTCATCACTGTCACCATCATTATCATAATCATCCTCTTCATCAAATTCTTCATCACTGTCATCATCATTATCATAATCATCCTCTTCATCAAATTCTTCATCACTCTCCTCATCATTATCATAATCATCCTCTTCATCACTCTCTTCATCACTCTCTTCATCACTCTCTTCATCACTCTCTTCATCACTCTCCTCATCACTCTCCTCATCACTCTCCTCATCACTATCTTCATAAGTTCCCTCTTTATTCTCTTCTTCACTGTCAATATCATAACTGTAGTCATAATCCTCTGTCATTTCGTCATTTTTTATCTCCTGTGTTAATTGACTAAACGCTTCTTTGTTTTCTAAATAAGATTTATTCTTTCTTAAAGACGATACATCTAATGAATCCATTTCACTGTTATTCATTTCATAATTCTTCGAACCTTCTACACCATCTTCTTCATCCATACTTTTAACAAGCTTATCTCTATTTTGTACATTTAAATTGTTCAATAACATATCATTATTTTTATTGTTCTCATATTCTTCATCTTCGTCTTCCTCTTGTTTCATATCAATATCAGCTTTTACCATATCATTCTGTGAAATACCCAAATCATCATTTAAAAATAGTTCATTTGGGGTTATCAAACTTAAAAAGGATTTACATTTAGTTAGTTCATCATCAGCGTTATCATCAATATTCTTACTTAACAATTCTCTGGATAATGGTTTATGAATATTAATATTAACTTCTTCAGATTCCTTTTTCTTCCCCATATTATTCAAAAAAAAGGAATCTATACTATCATTAGACACGTCAAATAAATTATAACAATAAAATAATTGATCAACTGAATTCGCAAATAATTTATCATTATAATTTTCTTTTATATCCTTTGTGTCATTCAACAATTCCAATGCTTTTTTCTTTTCTAAAAAAGCCTTATTTAAATGTTGTAACCATTCACAAAGATATAGATTACTATCACGTGGATTATTCATTGACATGTCTTTATTATTATATTTATTTAAATTATTTTTTGCTTCCATTAATTTATATTTTAGAGAGGTTGATATATTTAAATGATCCTTTCGTGTATTTAAAAAGTTTATAATTTCATCTATAGTATCAGCATATTCAGAAGTACTAATTATATCAAAATTATAATTTTTCAATTCTACATTAGAAACAATAGGATCAGTGTCCCCAAGAGTATTATCTAACATCTTATATTCATTATCTAGTATTGATTCAGTGTCTGTTACATCTTCATTTTTTGGTAAAAAGGATAAATAATCAAGTGTCTTATCTAATCCTTTAAATAGTTGGCTTCTACTGTTTTCATTTAATTTTTCCAAATTAAAATTAAAGGTATATCTCATATAACAATAGGTTGTTGAACCATTCTCTGAATCCCTTTGATAAACTTTACGTAACATATGAATATCATTCTCTACAGATTCTTCTGAAGAAATTACTTTCATATTATTTTGTTCTTCATCAACTTGTTGACTATCATCAATATTGTTTTCATTACTATTATTTTTATCATTATTATTTTCATCATTGGATGATGCTTCATTGTTTTCATCATCATCATTATCGTCATCTAATGTTTCTAAAGTTATAGCTTCCTTTTTTGTATTGATAGATTTCAATCTATCAAGCTCCTTTACAATTATAGCTCTCTCAAGTACATTCTCTTTAATTCTTTCAAAATTCTTAATTTTAATCTTTCTACCATCTTGCATAATAACTTTCTCTTTTTTTAAATGATCATCCGATAATAACACATCTTTATCGATTAATTCTATTTTTAAATTAATTTTTTTTTTTTCGTGAATTCCTTCACAAGAAAGCACACGAAAAAAAAGACACACAAAAGAGAAAAACGAAATTAATGTATTTAATTTCATTGTTGTAATATTTATATGTATATATATATATATATATATATATATTATGTCCAAATTATTAAATATATATATATTTTTCTTTTATTGTAATATTATATATTTTATTTTATAGGTTTATAAAAAAAAAAAAAAAAAATGTCTATACTTTTTAATCAAAGAGAAAGATTCTTTTCGACACCATGAATAAATTAAAAAAAAAAAAAAAAAAAAATATATATATATATATACAAATATTTATATAAATTTATTTAGTTTTTTTTTTTATATTTATTTTTAATAAATAATTCAATATAATCAATTCTACAAAAAAATAAAATCGTAAAATAAATTTACATGGTTACCGTTATTTCACATGAACAACGATCGAATACAAGAATATTTCTATAATGTAGCTAAAATTATATTGAAATATTTTAGCTCGTACCATCTTTTTCACATGACCTGTTCATAAAAAATTAATTACATTATTATTTTTTTATTATATAATTAATGAAATATGGCTACTATTCTAATATTTCTCAATTCTTAGAGTACATAAATAAAAAAAAAAAAAAAAAAAAAAAAAACATTAAAAAAAAATGAAAAAAA
>NC_033658.1:2542781-2549175 GCF_001601855.1 Plasmodium reichenowi | reverse complement strand
ATATAATTAAAAAAAAAAGTGTAATAATTTAAAAATTTTTAAATTTTAAAAAAAAAAAAAAAAAAAAAAAAAAAAAAAAAAAAAAAACAGTTAAATAAAATGTAAAAAAAAAATGAACGGTAAATAATTTTTTTTTTTTTTTTTTGTTAATGTATAATTATATCCAAAAAAAAAAAAATATAGCTTGTCTAACAATAATTTTTTTTTATAAAAACTAAACAGTATTACCTCAAATGAAAACAACATATATAGTGTTCAAATTTATTTTTTTTTTCTATTAATGAAATATATTTTTTTCGATTAATATTATAATATTTCCATTTCTAATTTACAGATATCTTATAACATGTCTATTAAATTACTAATCATAATGAAACAAGTGATGTTTATGTTCATTAGCTAAACAATGTATATGGCTTTATAAATATATATATATATATATATATATATACTTTCATTTTTATGACATGTTAAGAAAATAAGAGATCTTTTCAAATTTTAAAGTTATATAGAAAAAATGAACTATATAATATTAGATATTTACCCACATCTATCACATTAGTGACAATCATAGCGACAATTATTATTATTATATATATATATTTTATTTTATACCATTTTTTTATTATTGTGAAAAATAAAATTATTCATATTATTATATAAGAACACAATACACAAGTATTTAAAATGCAAATTAAAAAACTCATGAGATTAATATAATGAAAAACAAAACAATACAATACAATACAATACACGTTAAATGTAAAGGGCAAATAGATAAATATATAATAAAACAAAA
The DNA here is from genome assembly GCF_001601855.1 of Plasmodium reichenowi. Classification (NCBI taxonomy): domain Eukaryota; phylum Apicomplexa; class Aconoidasida; order Haemosporida; family Plasmodiidae; genus Plasmodium; species Plasmodium reichenowi. The sequence continues at coordinate 2,548,376 of NC_033658.1, read as the reverse complement.
ATAAACACACACAAATATACATATATATATATATATATATATTTATATTTATTTATTTATTTATTTGTTAATATTTTTTAACATTTCTTCGGCATGCTCCTTGATAACCATTCCTTTATTCTTCTCTACTGAACCAAATGCCTTGTTTTTACTTCCTCCGGAATGTCCAAGAACCGATTTCATAATTTCCTTCATAAATAAATCGGCTTGCACATTTTTATTTTTCAAAGCCTCCTTGACTTCCAAAACACAATAGGTATTATTTTCATCACAAATAATAAAGAAATAACTCAAATTTTTGTTATTTTTTGAATATGATTGAACAATCTTTTCCAAAACCTTTTGATTCCCCTTTATTTCATCAAAGAATTTGATATCCAATAAGATGTTATTTTTATCTTGTACTGCATAGTCCTTTCCTATATTTGTTGCTTTATTGAATAGTTCCTTTTGCATATTTTTCGTTTTTTCAACAATATTTTTTTCAATTTGCTCTAACTCTTGTAAAATATGATATTTTTTAATATATGGTAAGAATTTGTTTTCTTTTAATGTTCTCTTATAGTTTTGAACATCTGTTAATTTATTTTCATTTGGTTCTTGCAGAACATGTTTATATTTATCATATAAGTCATTAAAAGTTTTTTCAATTTCATCAGCTTTTTTATTGGTAACAGCAGTAATTCTATAGATTCCTTTTCCAATACTTTCTTCTGATGTAACAAGGAATTTTCTTATTAATTTTGTATTCCCAATATGTGTACCACCACATAATTCAATTGAATGTAGATATGTATAGTCTATATTCATATTGTTTAATATATTATTTACATCTTTATTAATAAACACGACATTAACTTTATCAGCATAATCTTCTTCAAAAATTGCTCTGATTCCTTTAATTTTTTTGCTTTCACCTAAATCCATCGTTTTGACAGTAACGTTTAATTCTTCCTTAATCAATTTATTAATTTCGTTTTCAATTTTAGTAATTGCATCAATGTTAATATTTTCGATAAATGAAAAATCGAAACGTAATTTTTCATCATCTACTAAGGAACCTTTTTGTTCACAAGTAAAAATAGAAAATCCCTTTTCCTCCTTGTTATTATCATAATTATTACTATTGATGTCATTTTCACTCATTTCATGCTTCTCATTATTTCCTTCATGAGTCTTAGATGATTTTCCACTGTTCATATACTTTTCTGTTAATACTTTTCTCAACATGAAATTAAGCATATGTGTAGCCGTATGATTACATGCAACCAATTTTCTTCTATCAAAATCAACAATGGTTTGAACCTTATCATTTTTACTTACATATCCTTTGAGAAATACACCTATATGTAATACATATTCATTAATTTTTTGAACATTTAAAACTTGAAATTTCATATTATCATTTTGGATAATACCCGTATCGTATATTTGCCCTCCATTTTCGTAATAAAAATTTGTTTCTTTTAATATGAGTGCATATTTTTTTTTTTTATCCTCAATGGATTGCTCTTTTTCTAAAACTTGTTTGTCATTATTAGACGGTAATGTAAAGTTATCTAAAAAATTATTTCCATCATAAATAACTTGAACATACGTTTCCAATTTTATATCTTGATTGTCAGCACCATCATTTGCACAATTATTATTCCATTCATATTTGAAATGATCAACTGTTGGGTTAATATTATGAACATTCTTTAATTCATGTGATTTTTCGACAGGGATATCAAAAAATTTGTTTATTTTAAAATTATTAGTATCAGATACAAGTTGATGTTTTTTAAATAAATCATTAAATTCTTGAAGATCCAAATTGAAAGATTTTTCTTCACACATGATTTGTATTAAATCTATTGGGAATCCAAAAGAAGTATATAAATCAAAAGCATCTTTTCCACTAAAAATATTATTTTTTGTATTTTTCTTAATAATTTTATGAAATTGTTCTACTCCTTTTTCTAGTGTTTTATTAAATACCATTTCTTCTTGTTTAATTGTATTTTTAATAAAATTAATTTTGTCAGGATTTTGTAAATCTTTAAATGTATTACCCAAAATAAAACAAACAGAATCTACTAGTTTATAAAACCATAAAACATTACTTTTAATATTAAAAACTTGTTTACCAAATCTAATAGCTCTTCTAATTATTCGTCTTATAACATAATTTCTACCTTCATTACTTGGTAAGCATCCATCACTAATAGCAACGGTTACACATCTTATATGATCACTAATAACTCGATAGGCCGTATCAATTTTATCAACATCTTGCTCATTAATTTTCCCTTCATAATTAGGCAAATATGGAAACAATTCTTTAATTTGTTTAAATATGGGTTGAAAAAGATCAGTATCATAATTACTATCCACATTTTGTAAAATAGATGTAATACGTTCTAAACCCATACCTGTATCGATACATGGAAATGGTAACTTATTCATATTTTTATTTTCATCTTTATTATACTGCATAAATACAATATTCCATATTTCAAGAACACTCGGATCATCTTTATTAACTAAACTAGATGCATCTCTATTACCTATACGATCATAGTGTATTTCTGAACATGGCCCACAAGGACCTGTTTCTGCCATTTCCCAAAAATTCTCTTTTAAACCAAATGGTAATATACGATCTTCAGTAATATATTTCATCCAAATTTTTTTGGTTTCATGATCTGCTGGACAAGTAGATAAATTTTCATCTCCACCAAAGTACGTAACATATAATCTATCAGGGTTTATTTTATACACATTAGTTAATAAATCCCATGCAAACGATATACTTTCTTCTTTAAAATAATCACCAAAACTCCAATTTCCTAACATCTCAAAAAATGTATGATGATATACATCTTTTCCAACATCATCCAAATCGTTATGTTTACCTCCTGCTCTTATACATTTTTGTGTATCTACCGCTCTTTTTAATTTTCCCAAATCACTATTCTTGTCAACATTACCTAAAAAAATCTTTTTAAACTGATTCATCCCAGCATTAGTAAATAATAAAGTATTATCATTATATGGCACAACAGATGAACTTTCAATAATAGTATGATTCTTTTTATAAAAATAATTAATAAAATTATTTCTGACTTCTTCTGCACTCATATATTTTTTTTGTCCTTCATGATTTGTTGAACAGTTTGTATTTTTAATATTATCATCTTTATGGTTATTACTGTTACTCCAATTATTTGTATTATTTAGTTTATCATTCATATCCATATTAATACAAAAACAATTACTACTACAATTATTATTATTATGTTTGTTATTATTATGTTTGTTATTATTATGTTTGTTATTATTATGTTTGTTATAATTATGCTTGTTATGGTTATTCCTATTGTTCGTGTTAATGTCTTTATAGAAGTCTTTCTTCAAATTATCCAAGTTAATATTTTTATCCTTCCCTAACTTGACACTAAAAGAAAAGAAATCTTTTATGTTCTTTTTCTCTTTTAAGTTATTTTTTGTGGTGTATTTCAAAAAATTCGAAAAAGACCTATTGTATGTATTTTTTGTAAAAAGTGACTTGAAACTAAAAGCATTCAACGAATAATTAGAATTATGAAAGTTCTGTGAACTAGAATATATAAATGTGTTAATACGTTTATTCGATTTGTGTATATCTTTATAAAAATGGCTCTTATTATTAATTTTATTTAACTTAATAAATATATCTTTTCTTTTTATACTGTTTAAATACATAAACTTATAATGATTACAATATTCCCTTTTTTTATTTTTTCCCTTTTTATACTTCTTTTTTATTTTGTTACATAAATGTAACAAGACATAATTATTATTCTGATCTTTTAATATTTTATTATTATGTACAGTTAATATATTCTCATATGAATAAAAAGAAGAAAATGGTTCACCACATTCTCTTTTTATACTATTATTATTATTATTATAACTACTACTACTACTATTGGTTTTTATTTTTTTTTTTTTATCATTATTAATAAATAAATTTATTCTTCTACTTTTATTTGAATGCAGAGGCAACAAATCAAACGTACTTCTCTTTCTTTTTAATAAATACTTTCCAGAATTAAAAAAAAAAATATATATATCTTTCTTCTTTTCTTCTTTAAAGGGCCTACTTAATATAATCTTACAATCTCCTAATATAATACTTTCTTTAATATTCAAATATAAATAAAAATAAAGGAAAATCAAAAAGGAAAAGGAATAAACAATCATATATTTATTAAAAAAAAAATTATTTCAAACAGTAAAAATATATATATATATATATTATATTATATAGTATAGAAATTATATCTTCATAATAATATTATAAAATGTCAAACATATATTATTTTTTACAACTCAATCATTATTTAAAAATTATAACATATATATAAAAAATATATTATATATATATATTTATTTATTCAAACAAGAAAAAAAAAAAAAAAATCTTATAATATTTATCATTAAAATATCTTATATTGTACATATTCATTATGTGGAATTAAAAAAAAATATATAACCTATATATAAAAAAATAATATATTAATCTTACATATATATATATATTAATATAAATATGTAGAATATATGTATAATTATATAATATAAATTTTTTTTTTTTTTTTTTTTTTTTTTTTTTACTCCTATAAATTGTAAAAATTTTATGTTATTTAAATAAATTAATTTATTAATTTATGTTTTCTTTTTAAAAATTCATCATATATATATATATATATATATTTATAATAATATAATTACTTTTTGTTATGTTTCTTATTAATAATTATTACCCAAGAAACATTAAGAAATCGTGACCCCATAAAAAAAAAAAATATATATATATAATATATATATATATATATATATATATATATATATATATATATATATATAACGTATAGAAATTTTGAAAGAGAAACCATTTATTAATATATAAATATATATATATTTATTTATTTATATTTATATTTATTTATTTTTAATTTATCACATATTGTAAACTTTATTTCATTTCCGATTTTAAGATGCCAAAATCAAAAAGAAATGTTAAGATATCCTTGACCAAAGTCAAGAAGAAAGTCAACAAAAAAGAAATGAAAGACTTGAAATTATTAGAAATAAAAAAAATGATTCAAATACCAAATGTTTATGTTTATGTACTAGATATTAGAACTTATTCAAACAATAATCTCAAAGTAGCCATAGAGCATTTTAAGCCAAACGGAAAGTAAAATGGAAAAAAAATAAAACAACATATGTATATATATATATATATATATATATATATATATATATATATGTATACATATTTATATATATATGTAAAAATATCATGGACTCATTATTTTGTTTTATTTTTCATTTATAGATTTTTTATAGGAAAGAATAAATTAATGAAATTAGCACTTGGTATCAATGAAAATAATGAAGTCAAACCAAACATGAGCAAAATATCAGAGGTATCATTCTTTTTAATATATATATGTACATATATTGATATATACATATCTTTTTATACATATATATATATATATATATATATATATATTTTTTTTTTTTTTTTTTTTTTTTTTTTTTTTTTTTTTTTTTTTTTTT
>NC_033658.1:2539165-2542429 GCF_001601855.1 Plasmodium reichenowi | reverse complement strand
TTTTTTTTTTTTTTTTTTTTTTTTTTTTTTTTTTTTTTTTTTTCTTTGATTAGCTACTTATTGGGAACCGTATTCTTTTAATCACCAAGGATGGCCCATTAAGCGTTCTGAAATTTTTTAATGAATTTCAACCAGAAGAATATATAAAACACGGAAATATTTCACCACAAGATATAACATTAAAATGTGGTGAAGTTTTAAATGTTCCAGTGTCTATGCAAAAGGATTTACAAAAAAGAAAATTAAATTTTGATATTGTTGATCAGAAAATTATTTTAAAAGAAAACAAAGTTCTAGCTGAAAAAGATAAACTTATAACCTTAGAAAATTCAAAAATCTTAAGAATGTTAAATATGAAAATTGCATTTTTTGACATTGCAGTTTTGGGTTATTGGTATCTCGATAAATTCGTTTCATTAATGAATTAAAATATGTAAGAATTTTTTAAATTTATTCTTTTCTATAAAGATATATGTATATATATATATATATATATATATATATATATATATATAAATATATATATATATTCATTTTATTTCTTATTTTTTAATTTTTATGTAAATTTAATTTTTTCTCTTTTTTTTTAATTAAAATAAGACTTTGTTTATAATTAAGTTAAATATATATATATATATATATATATATATTTATTTATATATATATTATATTATTTGAAAAAATATATCCATATGCATATAATATTATATATGTATGATTTTTCTTTTTTTTTATAAAAATGAAGAACAATACAAAATGTTTATTTTTTAAAAACATTTCTACTGAAAAGTGAAAAATACAACAAAATTAAAACAAAATAAGTAATAAAAAAATAAAATAAAAAGAAAGACAACAACAACAAAAAAAAAATAAAATAAAATAAAACAAATAATAATAAAATGTCATATAATAAAAAATATATAATATTATAAATATAAGAACACCTTCTTAAGAATAATAATGATCTAAGATATATTCTATTATATGGTAATATATTATTATTTTATTTATTATTTTTTAATTTTTTTATATTTACATTTATATATATATATATATATATATATATATATATATATATATATATATTTTTGGGAATGTCTCTATACTTTAGAATACTATAATATTTTCCATGTGGAGCTGATCCTTCAATATTGATTTAACTGAACTGGTCATTGGTGGAGGTCCGCATAATAAAATTAAGGTATCTTTACTTTTTACTTCAATATTTAACTTTTCATATTTCAAAACATATTTTCTTAATAATTCTTCATTTATAAATCCGATGTTTTCAAAATTGCTCATTTGGTTAGTATTCAAACATTTGTCTACACTGTATACCCTCTTGAAATTTTCGAACCTGTTTTCATAATCGTCAAAAACTGTAAAATGAAACAATAAAAAAATTGTAAGGATGTAGACATATAAACGTATAAACATATAAACAAACATATATACATACATATATACATACATATATACATACATATATACATACATATATACATACATATATACATACATATATACATATATACATACATATATACATACATATATACATACATATATACATACATATATACATACATATAAACATACATATATACATACATATATACATACATATATACATACATATATACATACATATAAACATACACATATACATACATATATACATACATATATACATACATATATACATACATATATACATAGATACATATATTTTTTTTATGATTACTCGATTTTAACAAGATTTCATTCTCGTTCCTGTTAGCATATATAAAGGTGATATAAACCGGATCACTTGGAAGTTCCTTTTCTTTTGTTAATAATAAATGATTTATCAAACGAAAGAAAGGAGTCATTCCTGTACCACCAGCAATCATAACAATATGTTTTTTAATTTTAACAGATTTGGAAAGATGCAAGAGTTCATTGTTTCCTTTATACTCTAGTAATCCAAAAGGTCCATTTATATCTATCTCATCATTATTATTTAATTTATTTAACTGTATACTCATTTTCCCACCATCTATATATTCATCATCTGGATAATAAACACGAATAATAAAATGAACATGTTTTTTCTGTTTGTCAATATATACTGGGGTATAACTTCGACTTATCTGTTTCAAATTTTTTTCCTTATCATCATTATTATTCCATTTTCCTTTTATTTTCCCTTCAATATTTGATGCATTGAATTTTATATGTTTACAAATACCTAATCCTAAATACTCATATTCATGAGGATAACTAAATATAAATATCTTAACGGTTGGTGTCAATTTTATTATCTTATATAATTTAAAACTCTGATTCTTTCCATTCAAAAAAGGCTTTTCTTGACTTTTTTCTTTTGTGTCTAATTCTTCATATTCATGTTTCTTAGAATACAAATTAAATAACTTATTATTATTATGTAACTCCTTTCCAAAATAACCCAAGAAACTTATCGACACACAAAAAATTATTATGCTACTAATATTTGATGTTAAAAAATAAAGGCTTCTCATAAAGATGGATCTAAGCATGGATCTAAATGATCTCTTCATTCTAAATAAAAACATAAAAAAATAAAAAATATATATATATATATATATTATATATAATGAATTACACTAAACAAAAAATCTTTATATATTTCTTATATATATTTACTATTTTTTATATATAATTAAATAATTCCAAAGAACAAAAAAAATAATAAAATAATAAAATTACCTTTTCTAATCATAAAACAAATATATTTGTACAAAATTAATTTAACCTGAGCTGTTCATATATATTTATATAAAACCTTAGGAAAAATATAATATATTTTTTTTTCTCTTAAATAAATAATGATCTCTAAATTGGGTTTTATATATTTTGTGACTTATCTATATGTATATATAATTCATATATTTTATAATTCCTTTATTATTATTATTATTATTATTATTATTATTATTATTATTTATTATTTATTACTATTTACTTATTATTTTATTTTTTTTTTTTCATAATTAATTATGTTGTTGGAGTGGGCTAATTTCTTTTAAATAATAACAAAAAAAAATATAAAGATTGAACATAATAATAATATATTATATATATATATGTATATATATTTACACATACCAATTTTGTTTCAATTTTATCATATATTTAATTGGTTGTTTTTATCTTTATCATTATAAAGGAAATATTATACAACAAAAACAATAACAATCAAAACAACAACAATCAAAAGAACAATAATAATATTAGTAATAA
>NC_033658.1:2534384-2538765 GCF_001601855.1 Plasmodium reichenowi | reverse complement strand
TATATATATATATAATGTTTTATATTTTGTCATTTAGTTTAAAGAAACAACCAAGTATATCCTCATACCAAAAAAAAAAAATAAATAAATATAATAAAAAAAAAAAAAAAGTAAATAATATATTAATGTGTAGCTTATAAGGTAACATAAAGGAAATTTTATTTTCATAATTTTTATTCAGAGATCAAAACGGATTAATATATTTACCACACACCCATTTCGATTTTATGTTACAAAATGAAATATATATTATATATATGTTTTTTTTTTTATGTATGTATTTTTTTTTTTTCATTAAATAATATTTTATAAACGTATCATAATCTTCATGCGCTTTAGAATTTTTCAACTCTCAATTTATATACAAAAGTATTTTCATTTATAATAATTTGACAAAAAAAAATTTAATTATATAAAAATTTTTTTTTTTTTTTTTTTAAATAAATAAATAAATAGATATATACATAAATATATACATATATATAATGTATACACATGTATAAGCACAAAACACATTTTAATTAAAAATACAAATAATATATATGAATAAATGTATATTTAAAAAAATATATATCTTAATAAATATAAAAAATAAAAATAGTACTAGTTAATATATATATATATATATATATATATATGTATTTTTTTTTTTTTTATTTCCTTTTTAATACATTATCTATTTGGTCCTTTTCTTTTTTCCTTTTTCGAGATTTTGTTTTTGTATTTTTAATATAATCAGTGATTATGTTCATAAAACCATTGTCCTGGTCTACAATTTCTTCCTTTACATTTGAGGAGGATTTATAAGATTTAGTAACGTTATCATATGTTGGATCATGTTCCTTATTTCCTTGATCATCGTTGGTTTCTTCTTTTAATATATTATTATTATTATTATCATCATTATCATTACTTTGTTCATCATAAATTAGAACAGTAGTGTCCTTATCATTACTATTAAGGTCACTATCATGATGTTTGGATATTTTATGGATTCTTTCGAATTCTATAAAAGTTTTATCATCGTATTCCTTTTTATGATTAATATCATTTTGATTGTTCCCGTTTTCCTTTGACATTAATAAATCTTGAAACAATTTTTTTGCCTTTAGATATTTTTTATTATTCGTAGTAAGTGTTTTACTTTTTTGATATTCTTTAAGCTTCATAAAATTTTTAATATAATTATTATACACATTAATATCATTTTGTATCAGACTATCTAGTATATTTTTTTTTATATTATCATCACCTAATTTAAAAAAAGTTACAATGGTATGAGCTCCAATATAATGTTTAGCAATATTGTTATATTGCTTTTGGAATAACGTAATGAATCGTCTCAAATATTTTTCATTTACTAAATTGAATGTATGTACTATCTTTTCACAAAGGATAGAAAGATTTTTATCACATGAAAAGTACAAGAGTATATTTCCTCTTAATTCAATATTTTTTCGATAAAACGGTTTGTTATTATTCATTTTTGTTTTTATATTATCATTATTATGTAAAACATTCTTAGACACATACATACCCTCTTCATCTTTTATAAAGGCATCCACAGGATTAACTTCTTCTGTTTTTCTTGAGAAATTTTCCATAAAACTTTGATAATTTTCTACATCAATTGAACTGGGCTCATTTATATTAACCGTCTTAATAAAATTACAAAAATACTTAAACGAATTTGTTAAGTTGGTTATGGATTCTTTTGGGAAAGATAATAAATAAGATAAAATGTAATAACCATTTAAATCGATTTTTAGATAATTATAGAAATTATAATTATTTATATTTTTACCTAAATTATTTTTATTATATAATCTTTCATTTTGTTCCTTTTCATTATCCTTCTTTGAATTTATGTTTGTACAATTATCATCTGCCTTATTCATATAGATATCCCTAACCAAAGATGGTAAATCATCATAATTACACATACATAAAATACATATCCACATAAACTTTTTATTGCTTCCATTTTTATGTTCATCATTCAAATGAAAATTTTTTATTAATTCATTAAATAAATATCTACAATTCCTTTTATACCATTGTGCCAAAAAGAAGAGACATTTTAAAATATTAAAAGTTTTATTTTTCATTAATTGTTCTATATGTATATTCTTAATTAATAAATCGAACATTTCTTCAGAAATATATTCATTTGTAAAATAATTACATAAAACCATATTAGAATATATATTTTCACATATCAATTTATTAACATTTTTTAAGATATACATATTGAATATATAAAATGTTTCTTCATTTTTTATTTTTAATAATTTCTCTATCATGATGCTTGAATTATCTAGTACAATTAATATATCTAATAATTGCTTTAAAGGGCTTTCCGCATGTGACGATACTATATTATTATTATCATCATCATCATCATCATGGTCATCTTTTTCCTTTGTTTTCTCTATATAATATAATTTCGTTTTATTTATTAAAAATATCTGTCTAATCAAAGAGGAACATTCAACATTTTTATCATTCAACAATTCGAATAATATAACAAGAGCTGGCACAGAATAGGTATTGTATAATAATGGGCATATAAAATGTTGGTTATTACTTTCGGCAATATATTTTAAATTATCTGAATTGTTCATATTATTATGAGTGTTATCTATATTGGGTATAAAATTTTTTGTATTATTTTGGTCCATAATATTATTATTACTATTACTATTATTATTATTACTAATATTATTATTGTTCTTTTGATTGTTGTTGTTTTGATTGTTATTGTTTTGATTGTTATTGTTTTGATTGTTGCTGTTTTGATTGTTGTTGTTTTGATTGTTGTTGTTTTTTTTATTATTATCATAATATACATATTGATATAACAAATTTTTATACTTTAAAGATATATTAGGTTTTTCAATTTCATTCGATATCCTTTCTACAATTTTATGTATATATTCATAAAAAATATTCGATTGGAAATTTTTATCAACATATTTCAGTTCATTATTTGTATTATTATTAAGTTTATTTTTTATCCTATTTTTATTTATCTTCGATTTTCTAAATGTTATATTACTTATGTTAATATATAAATATCCTCCTAATGAATATAAAAAAGATCTTAATACATGTGTACCACATCTATCAAAAATAATCTCAAATAAATGATCACACACAAAGTCACTTATATGTTTGAAGTAATCATACATTTTGTTGTATCCTACATTCTGTATAGTTAATTTGTCTATATATATATATTCGTATTTATTAAAATAAGGAAATAAACATATTATGCTTTGTATAACATGTGATCCATAATTAGATAAAGTTAATTTCATAAAATATCGACTAACCACTTTTAATAAATTATTATATGCTTCTATACATTGCATGCTAATCTTTTCATTTTTTACATTCTTCTCATTATATTTTAATAAAAAAAAACAATAATATATTAATTTCTCTATAATTTTAGATCCTTTCCTATGATCAAATATTTTTATTTCATTATTTTTTATTTCTTCAATAACTTTTAATAATATACATATATCATCTTCTATATAATAACACGTATTATCTAAATTAATATGATGAAATACTTTATTTCCTTTATTTATATTTTCTTCTCTCATTTCATATATTAAGTATTTTTCATATTTCTCATTTAATATATATGAAATATTAATAATGTAATCATAAATATCTTCATTACTTCTTTCTACAGCATTCTTATCATCATTTCGATATGTTCCATCAAACTTACTTCCACTTCTTTTAGTATTTTTCCAACCAAAGGATTTATTATTATTTTTATAATATCTATGCAAATTATTATTATTCATATTACCCTTCTCGATAAAACTACTCAACTTCTTTTTTGAACTTATATTAAATCCTTTCATCTTAATAAATTTATAACATCATAATTTTGTGAAGCACAAAAATGGAAACATAAATATAAATAAATAAATAAATAAATAAATAAATATATATATATATATATATATATATATATATATAAATATATATATATATTATTTTATTTTTATTATTTCTGTATGATATTATAAAAAGGTTTATTTTTATTACTTTAATTTTAAATCAACAAATCTATAATAATAACTTTGTTTTTTTTCTCATTTTTATAAGATGCAAAAAAAATAAAAAGAAAAAGAAAAAAAGAAAAATAAAAATAAAAATAAAAAGAAAAAGAAAAAGAAAAAGATCAATTTATAAAATAAATTATATGATATTAAAAATAATCCTATATATAAATATAATATATATATATAATTATATATATATTTTATTTTTAATAGTTTTCTTTCCAATATATTAATATTGTAAGATCTCTATAAAAATTTTTCTTAAAAAAAATATAATGTTTTTTTTTTTTTTT
>NC_033658.1:2532387-2533984 GCF_001601855.1 Plasmodium reichenowi | reverse complement strand
TTTTTATAAAAAAAAATAAAATTTTTAATATTTTTTTAAAATTTTTTTTAAAAAAAATATAATTTTTTTTTTTTTTTTTTTTTTTTTTTTTTTTTTTTTTCCCCCTTCATATTATAGCACGTATATTTTTTTATATATTGATTTGTTATAATATAGATATGAATATTACGTATTACTTACACCAATAGTAAATTATATATATATATATATATATATATATGTATGATTTATTTATTACTATTTTATTTTATTTTATTTTAATTTATTTTTTTTGCACAAATATTTTTAAAAAATATCTTTTACCCAATACAAAATAAATGAAAACATTTAAAAGTAAAATCTTACAAAATTGAATAAACTTTTAAGTGATTATAACATGTAAAAATAAAGATGAAAAAAATAAGGAAACATATGTATACTTTTTTTTTTTTCTTTTTTTTTTTTTTATAGTATAATATATTGTTGTCCTTTAAAAAGGTTTTAAAAAAAAATAAACATATGATGATAATACATATAATATATATATATATATATACATATATATATGTAGATGTTATGTTTTAAAAATTTTAGGGAACATCTTAATAAATATACATTTTATTAAATTATCTTTAATGGTCTCTTCTCATTCTTTTTACATTTAAATCAAGTTTATAATATTTTTTTATATAATGACTATTATAAAAAAATTAATCCTCATAGTATAAAAGTTATACAATCAAAAAAAAAAAAAAATAAATAAAATAAAATAAAATAAAATAAAATATTAGATATATATATATTTATATATATGTGTGTTATAAAAACAAATAGGGTATTTTGCTTTATTCATTCATTAGGCTAACACCTTTAAAGGTTAAAAAGACATAAATAAATAAATAAATAAATATATATATATATATATATATATTTTTTTTATGTACATATGTATAAAGTTATATTTTATGTTGCTACCTTTGTTCTTATATTAAACTTCGTTTTAAGGATCCCGCAAATATGCTCATGCATCCCTATAACAAATGACTACGTTTCTGAATTATTCGATATGGACCTTTTCGATAATAAAGAAAGAACTAAAATAAAAAATGAAATATACGATATGATTAACGAAACGCATAAGACATATGCTTGTTGTAAAACATGCATAAAAATAATACAACTCTTATATCAAATAATACAACAAGAAAAAAAAAAAGAAAAATATATCGATATTATAATAGAAGATATATTAGAAATTAATTTATGTAACCCACATTTATGGAATAAATATTTCTATTATAATATAGCATTATATACAGAATATTTTTTAGATAATTGTAAATACACATTAAATATAATTAAAGAGAATATAGAAAAATATATTTATAAATCATATAATAACCAAAACGATTTATACCAATATATATGTCTTCCCATAAATCCTATATGTAAAACAGCTATTATGGAACAACAAAAAAATTTAAACCACAATATAAATATTCAAACTGTTTTTAATATGTACTCTGAGTATTTGGTATCAAGTGTAAGTAAAAAAAAAAAATAAAATAAAATAAAAAAAAAAAAAAAAAAAAAAAAAAAAAAAAAAAAAAAAAAAAAA
>NC_033658.1:2530395-2532004 GCF_001601855.1 Plasmodium reichenowi | reverse complement strand
AAAACTAATATAAAAAAAACAATTATTAAAAAAAAAAAAAAATTAAACACAAAAAAAAAAATTAAAAATTTTTTTTAAAATTTTCCCTTTATTTTGTTAAAAAAATTAAAAAAAAAAAAAAAAAAAAAAAAAAAAAAAAAAAAAAAAAAAAAAAAAAAAAAAAAAAAAAAAAAAAACATATCTATGTAAATATATATATATATATATATATGCCTTTTGCTTAAGGAAAATTTTATATTTACTACAAAAGGATTGCCTTACAAAATAATCGAAAATAAAATAAGCAAAGAAATAAAAATAAAACAAAATAGTTATGTCATTATACAATCACAAATAAAGGTTATACATTCAAAGGTACTACAGGATGATTTTTCATATGGAAAATATAGACTTATAAAGATAAGCAAGGTAAGGACATGTAATTTATGAAAAAGAAGAAATACCAGAAAATATAAATATAAATATAAATAAATAAATAAAATATATGTATATATATATATTTATACCTTTTACAAAATTAGTTGGAAGAAAAAATCCAAGAATTATTTTTAAAAATGAGGGAAGGATATTTATTCCTCTTCTTTTTTTATAGAGACTATCATCACGAAGGAGGTATAAAAAAGGTTTCATATATATATATATATATATATATATATATATATATATATATATATATATATATATATATGTATGTATTATTTTATTTTATTTTATTATTTTTTATTTTCCTTTTAAAGATATTTTACCCAGCAATTCCATTCTAGACGTTAAAATTAAAATTCATCAAGTAAAAGATCACATAAAAGATATGGATGTAGAAAAAAGAAAAAAAGAATTAATTAATGATATCGATGGATTCATATTGTACTCTTAAAAAATAAAATAATATAATATAATATAATATAATGATAATGATTAAGATATATCATTATTTTCATTTAAAATATACAATTTTATTTTTATTTAACATTTTTCTTGCTTGTCATCGTAATTTGTAATATCCAAGATTTTTTTTAAACTAGACATAATTTTATTCTCTACATCATCATACATATTTTGGACCTTTCAAAAATAAAAAAAAATTATACATATATATATAATATATATATATATATATATATATATATATATATATATATATATATATTTATTTATACATATGTACAATATACAAATGGAATAGCATCATTATAATAACATTAACATAAAATATATAGAAATATATATATATATATATATATATATATATTTTATTTTATTACTCTTCTTATGAATTTGTCCTTATCCTTTTTTTTTTCCCTTCTCATCTCATCATATTTTTGTAATATATTATTTTTTATATGGCTAAAGGCTTTTTCTATATCTGTTCTTTCCTCATATTTATTTATTTTGAAATGTACATAGTCTTTTTTTATATCAAATATATTCATATGCTTTTGAAAAACCTCCAAGAAATTATTTCCTCGATTTTTATCATCGTAGTTATCTATAAAACCAACACTAGCTATAAAAAAAAAAAAAAAAAAAAAAAAAAAAAAAAAAAAAAAAAAAAAAAAAAAAAAAAAAAAAAATAAAAAAATAAAAATATAATATTTATAAATATTTTATA
>NC_033658.1:2526948-2528988 GCF_001601855.1 Plasmodium reichenowi | reverse complement strand
AAAAAAAAAATAAATAAAACATATATATTATATATATTGAATATAATTATATATTTCTAAGTATATAAACATTTATAAAAAAAAAGAAATAGTTACAATTTTATATATCTTTTTATATGGATATAATATATATTTTCCATAAGAACAAAAAAAAAAAAAAAATATTTTTTTTTATAAAAAAAATTATATCTATGTCTTACCAAAGTATAATTGGAGACATATTGATTTAAAAATATGTAAACATATATGTATATATTTGTATATATATATATATATATATATATTTTCCATTTAATCATCACAGTCTTCTATTGAAGTAATCGATTCATAAACAAACCCCTCGTTGTGTTCTCTATTGTTCTCATAATCATTATGTTGTATATCATTTATTTCATTTTCTTTACGTATGTCATCTTTTGTTGAATTATCATAAGGGTTATCACTATTATGATGTTTTTCATATTGTTTATCATGTCTGTCATGTCTATCATGTCTATCATGTCTATCATGTCGATCGTATTTATCGCGCCTATCATGCTTATCGTGTCTACCATGCCTATCATGCTTATCATGCTTATCATATCTATCATGCTTATCATGCCTATCATGCCTATCATGCCTATCATGCCTATCATATCTATCATGCCTATCATGCCTATCATATCTATCATGCCTATCTCGGTCGTCCCTACTTCGATCTCTTCTTCTATGCTTATGATGATGCCTATCGCTTGACTCCGATCGCCTGCTCCTATGCCTTCTATCCCTCTTGGAACCCCTCCTGTGGTCATCACTTCTATGATGCTTATAATCTCTCATGGTACTACTAATATCATCGTCCTCCTCATCGTCGTTATTTCTTTCATTATATAAAGGTACATTTTTATAAAGTTCATCACTTCTTTTCTTATCATTTCTATATTTATCTTTATTTATAAGAGCCGTCCAATTAATATTATGTGTAATCTTTTTTTTCTCTTCCGATCCTCTAGCAGGTCCTTTCCCCCCACCTAATCTTCTGGGAATCCAATTTTTAACAGTTCTTCCTCTTTCAATATCAACTAATATTCTTCTATTTTCTATTTTTTTTCCATCAGCTAATTTATAAGCATCGTTCATACTTTTCGTATGCTCGAATTCAATAAAAGCATATCCTCTGGGTTTTAAATTCTTATCATATATAATTTTAACTGTTTTAATTTTACCATAACTTTCAAATTCCTTTTTTAATTTTTGTTCACTTACTTCATAAGATAATCGTCCTATAAATAAAGTTTTCTTCGGATCACTTGTTAAATCTTCATTTTTAAAAGGATCGTATTCTTTTCTTTTCTCTTTTAAAATTAATTCATTATAAGCCATTTTTTCTTTCTTCTTCTTTTCTTTCCTTTCTTTAAAACTCTCTACTTTTATCTTAGGAGGAGCTTCTCCTTCTTCAAAATAATTTAGGAAATCGGACAAACCGGAATATTCCTTTGGTTTCTTTTTTTTAATGGGTTTATAAAATTCAAGCATGGGCCTTGCTTGAAATAAAATCAAAATGTGTTGAGGCATACCAATAGCTGACATTATGTATATAAGAGAAAAATATAAATATAAACAAATAAACAAATAAACAAATAAATAAATAAATATAAATATATTACATATATATATATATATATGATTAATTTATTATGTTATATTTCATTTGTACGTAGGTATCTATCAAAAGCGATACTTATTAAATCATAGGATTATTCATTTTATGAATTCTACAAATAAATTAATATATAAATATATATTATAATTTAATCATTCACTTCTTTTTAATTTTTTCAACATCTTATTCTTAAAAAAAAAAAAAAAAAACTATTATATTTAAAATGTAAATATAATTATATATATATATATATATATATATATATATATGATATATTCGTACTATGTGATTAATATTTTCTTTTCTTTTTTATTTTTTTATTTCATTTATTTATTCATTTATTTTTTTTTTTTTGCTACACTTAAAAAAAAAAAATAATAATACATATTTAATATAAT
>NC_033658.1:2521338-2523696 GCF_001601855.1 Plasmodium reichenowi | reverse complement strand
CATCAATACTACTCCTTCTTTATGTGAATGAGAGTTTAATATAAATATTTCAATAAAGGGATTAAATTTTTTTCATTTCATTTTTTTTTTTTTTTATAAGTAATTTATATATACATATATATTGGCCATTTTATTCTCTTATTTTTTTTATTTATTATTTTTATAGACATATAATTAAAATGTTGTTTTATATGTTTAATTATGTATGAGCTTGTTCATATATATATATTTACTGTTGTTTTGTTTTTAATAATTATATATATGTATATATTTTATTGTTAATTCAAAAAATTTTTAAAAGTTTTTATTAAACTCAAAATCAAACATGAATATTAAAAAATTAAAAAGATTAAAATAAATTAGTTTGGTAGAAAAAAAAAAAAAAAAAATATACACATATATATATATACACATATATATATATATATATATATATATATATATATATATATATATATGTATATATATGTAGGACAAAAAAATGATTACAAAAAAAAAAATAAAAGACTGAATAGCCTCCCTTAAGTATACTTGCATATTTTTTTTTATTTTTTTCTTTTAATTTTCTGTTCATATAATATAAGATAATTTTTTCATTTTATTCATGTAGGGATTATAAAAAATGGTTTTTGAATAATTTTTAAAAATCTGTTCATCCAAAATATTGTTTATATCAAATAAATTTTTATTATTTTTATTTATCTTTTCCTTCTTTTCTCCTGTGATATTCTTATTAATGTGTTTCATTATTACATCGTTCATATGAACCTTAAGATTCATATCTCTTTCCATATAATATAATACACATGTTAACAAAAAAAACGTTTCTACTTCTTTTAAATATATAAAATTAAATTCCTCTTTTTCTTTAAGTAATATAAATTTTAAGAATTTATTAATACTTTTATTATTATAAAACTTTGACAGAAATAATTTTTGTGGGTAAAAATGAGCTAACTCTTCTTCACATATCTTATTTAAGCAAAATATTTCACAGAGTAAATTTTTATTAAAACAACAAGGGTTATCAAATAAAATATTACAATGGTTATGATTATTATTACAATTGTTATGATTATTATTACAATTGTTATGATTATTATTACAATTGTTATGATTATTTTTATAATTATTATGATCATTTTTATAATTGTTATGATTATTTTTATAATTAATATAATTATTACTATTACTCTTATTATTCATCATTGTTAAAAGTTTTAATTTTTTATTTTCTTCAACACCCTTATGATTATATAAATATCCCACAAAGTCATTTATATTACAAGCAAATTTATATATGAACAAATAAAAGAATAAATATAATTCTTTATATATATCTAGAATTTCATCACATTTTAAAAGAATCGTTCTCATACTTCTTATTATATTTTCAGTGAAACAATATTTTTCTTTTATATAACTTTCTTCCTTTTTTTTTTTCTCAAAGAAACATTCCTTACTCAATAAATTCTCATATTTATCAATATGCTTATTCTTTTCTAAACATAAAATATTATGTAATTCACTTAAACAATTAATATTTTCATTTAACCTTTTAAATAATTCAACAAATTTATTATTTATCTCTATATGTCTTTTTATATTCGACTTTATTAAAACCTCTTTTACATAATTTATATCTATTTTACGGTTATTCTTACCTGACGACATCAAAATGGTTTTACCCAACTTGTTTTTAAAATTATTCAAGTACCCTTTTATCTGCTCATCCATCGTACTAAAAATATATATATATATATATATATATATATATATGTATATATATATTTTCTTTTATTTATAAATTTTTTAAATGCCCCATAACTCTTTAAAGTACGAAGAAAAAAATGTAGAACAATATTTTTTTAAAAAACAAAAACCTAATTCATTTAATATAAATACTTGGATTAAAATATGTGTATCTAGCTTTCTTCCATTTATAGAAAGAAATAAAACAAAAAAAAAATATATATATATTATATATATATATATATTAAGAATGACAGTTGAAAATGAAAATATTTTTCCCTTTTATTTTATTTTATTTTATTTTTTTTTTTTTTATAAATATACCCTATATTATAAAGATATATATTTTATAAATTATTTAAAAATATTTATATTTCATTATTTTATTTTATTATATTTTATTTTTTATTATTTATTTATTTTTTTATAATATTTACTTTAATGTAGTAATTATTTCTTCTTTAGGAATATTTAATTAAGCCCTCTATATTTATTATTAATTCAACCAATGTTTTTTTTTTTTTTTTTTTTTTTTTTTTTTTTTTTTTTTTTTTTTTTTTTTTTTTTTTTTTTTTTCTTTTTTTTTTTTTTTTTTTATTCTTTTGT
>NC_033658.1:2520024-2520938 GCF_001601855.1 Plasmodium reichenowi | reverse complement strand
AATATTTTTTTTTTTTTTTTTTTTTTTTTTTTTTTTTTTTTTTTTTTTTTTTTTTTTTTTTTTTTTTTTTTTTTTTTTTTTTTTTTTTTTTTTTTTTTTTTTTTTTTTTTTTTTTTCTTTGTTTTTTTATGTTTTCTCTCTTTTCAAGCCTTATGAATAGAATGAAAAAAGCATGCGGCCAAAATTTTTTATAATAATATATTTATTATATATATTATATAATATATTTGCAAAATAAAAAAATTTGGTTATATATATATATATATATATTATATTATAATATTATAAAAAATATTAAAATATTACATATATATTATATAATATTTTTATATATTTAAAATTATTATTTTCTTGGAATTTTTAAAATAATTTTTTTTTTTTTTTTTTTTTTTCTTCAATTTATTTAACATAAAATATATTTATGTATTATATATATGAATGAATATAATATTATATATAATATATGTCATAATGAATATATTTTTACACTTGACACATTGAATGAATAAATAAATAAATAAATATAATATAATGTAATATATATATATATATATTATATTCATTGAGCAAAATAATATACTATATTTATATAATATTATATATATATATGTAATATATTTATTTATTTATACATAATTATATATTTATTATATAATAATAACGAATATTTTTTTGTTTTCCAGATACCTTATTTTATATATAATTATTATGTACTTTATTCATTTATTTAATTATTTTTTTAAGATTTTTTGATTGTTTTTATTTTCCTTTCATAAAAATATTTATTTTTCATAGTTAAATCAAACAAACAAAAAAAAAAAAAAAAAAAAAAAAAAAAAAAAAAAAAATATTTATATATATATATATATATTAAAAATATTAAAATTTATAAATTTTTAAAATTTAAAATTTTT
>NC_033658.1:2507203-2519665 GCF_001601855.1 Plasmodium reichenowi | reverse complement strand
TTTTTTTTTTTTCTTTTAAAAAAAAATTTTTTTTTTAAAAATAAAAAAAAAAAAAAAAAAAAAAAAAAAAAAAAAAAAAAAAAAAAAAAAAAAATATATATATATATATATATATATTATATATATTAAAATTTGTACATTTTTAAAATCTAAAATTTTTTTTTTTTTTTTTTTTTTTCATTTTATTTTTATTGACCTTTTTAGTTATTTTTAAATGCACGAGTAAATAAATAGGGGGAAAAAAAAAATGATTGATGTCATTAACATATTTAATAAAGGAGGTCTGCTATTGTGGTCATATAATTTTTATGAAATTGATGATACTACAATAAGAACAATAGTTAAACAAGTATTAATAGAAGAAAAATATGAAGAGTTTTCTAAGAAACATAATAATTATCATGCCAAATGGAAATTAATAAATGATTTAGACCTTGTTATACTTATAGTGTACCAGGGTATTCAAAATTCAACTTATTTAGAGAATTTATTTTCACAAGTAAAAAAAAACTTTATAAAATTATTACCAAAAAATAAAGATGTATTTGATTATGATCTTCCTATAGATTTTGAAGAACATTTTTTACAAATTATTGAAAATCTAGATGAACATAAAAATTTAAATAATAATACCAAAAAAGATGATAGCAAAAGAAATAATAAACACAATACAAATAACAAAAGTGATGACGAAACATCAAGTGATAATCATAATAATAGTAATAGTAGTACTGTAGAAGACTATGATGATGAAAATACTGTAAAAAATAAAAAAAATGTAAAAGTTAAAAAAACGGCAAGGGAATGGGAATTAAGTCAGAAAGTAACAAAAAGGGATATAAGAAAATTAGATTATTCAAAAAATGACGATAAGGACAATAATAATAATAATAATAAAAACAACGAAATGTATAATAATAATAATAACAATAATAATAACGATAATATTTATTATAATAATAATAATAGTAAATATGAAGGAGATTATGATGATTCAAGTGATGCGGCTATTGAAAGTAAAAATAATATATTAAATAAATTAAACGATTCTCTATTTAAAATGTTTTCCTATAATAGCAAAATTGAAGAAGAAGATATTGAAAAAATACTACATGAAATTAAAAATAAATTACTTTCAAAAAATGTTGCTATAGGTATTTGTGATACTCTAATTGATAGAATGAAAGAAAATCTTATAGGAAAGAAAAAAACACTCTTCGCTTTAAATGTTAAAAAAACAGTTTCTAATGTATTATCAGAAACTATACAATCTATTTTAATACCAAAAGATTCCGTTGATGTTTTAAGATCTGCTATTGAATCCAAATCTATGGGCAAATTATATTCTATTGTGTTCTTAGGTGTTAATGGTGTGGGCAAATCAACCAACTTAGCTAAGGTTTGTTATTATTTAAAAAATAAAGGTAATCTTAAAATTATGATAGCAGCCTGTGATACATTTAGAGCTGGAGCTGTAGAACAATTAAGAATACATGCTAATTGTCTTAACGTATTTTTATATGAAAAAGGATATGGAAAAGATGCGTCAGCTATTGCTAAAGAAGCTATCTTATATGCAAAAAAAGAAAATTATGATGTAATATTAATCGATACAGCAGGAAGAATGCAAGATAATGAACCCTTAATGAGATCTCTTGGAAAACTAATTCTTTATAATAATCCAGATCTAATCTTATTCGTTGGAGAAGCATTAGTTGGAAACGATGCAATTGATCAATTGAAAAAATTCAATCAAGCATTAACAGACGCAACGTGTAATTCGACTAATAAACGTACAATCGATGGAATTATTTTAACCAAGTTTGATACAGTAGATGATAAAGTTGGTACCGCATTATCTATGGTGTATTTGACGGGAAAACCAATCGTTTTTGTTGGAGTCGGACAAAAATATACACACCTCAAAAAGTTTAACGTCAATATGGTTGTTAAGGCGTTAAGTTGAATTGAATCTTATCAATTCAGCATAAGATGTTGTTTGGAAAAAAAAATAAAAAATATAAATATAAATAAAAATATAACTATAAATAAAAAGATAAATATATATAAATAAAAAGATAAATATATATAAATAAAAATATAAATATATATAAATAAAAAGATAAATATATATAAATAAAAAGATAAATATATATAAAAATGTAATTATAAATATGTATCAAAATAAACAACTAGATAAATATGAACATATGCACATGTTCATAAATGTGAACCTTTACATGAACTTGTTCAGGTGAAAAGAAAAAAAAAAAAAAAAAAAAAAAGGGAAAAATACATTTTTATACCTTTAATGTGTACAGTTTTTGCACACTTATAAATACAAAAAAGACAACATTTCATATGTCTATACAGGAAAGAATATAATAAAAAGTTATTTTTGCATGATTGTTCAGGTGAAAAGAAAAAAAAAAAAAAAAAATTTTAATTTTCGAGATCATTTATGAAAAGTATAATTTTTAAGTATTATATAAATAAATAATTTTTTAATGTATATATATACATATATATGTATATTTATTTAAATATGTATATTTTTGTATAATCAGATTTGAAAAATTAAATCTTAAAAAAAGAATAAAACATGTTTTTATGATATAAATGAATATAAAAACATGTTATTAAATTATGGTATATATATATATATATAATATATATACATATTTTTATATGTCTTTCTGTTTGTATTTATATAATTTAGTATAATTCAATTCTCTTAATTTAAAAATTTTTTTTTTTTATTGAAATATCATTATTATTAATTTTATTTATTTATTGGCTTCATTTAATTTTTTTTTTTTTTTTTTTTTCGTATTTTTATTATATATAGATGAATATAATAACTAAATAATAATTTGTATAAGTAGACTTATGTAATTAGTACTGAATAAATGAATAAATAAAAAAATAAATGAACTAACAAATAAATAAGTATATATGTGCATATTTATATATATATATTTATATAATTGTGTCAAAATTCAATAAGGAATTTTATGATAATATGTTTTATTTTATATCTCAAAATATATAATAAAAAGAAAATAATAAAAAAAAAACTACATACAATGTGAAATATATATATATATATATATATATATATATATGTGTTATAAGTTCACAAGAACTTTCATTTATATACATATACTAATATTTGTACATCCATTTATGAACATATCCATTCTTTCATATGATGTTTCCATTGTGTTAATTCTTCTGCCTTAAACCATATATTTATTTCTTTATTAGCTGAAGCTACTGAATCACTTCCATGTATTACATTCTTACTTACTTCTAAACAGAAGTCTCCTCTTATTGTACCCGTGTTACTTGTTAAAGGATTAGTCTCACCAATTAATTTTCTTCCTTGTTTTACCATATCGACACCTTCCCATACCATAGCAACTACAGGTCCTTTACTTATATATGCTACTAAATTTTTAAAAAAAGGTTGGTCTGATAATTCTTTGTAATGTTCTTTCAATATTTCTTCAGTTGGATTAAGCATTTTTATTGCTATCAGCTTATATCCCTTCTTTTCAAAGCGTTTGATAATTGTTCCTACCAAACCTCTCTGGACGCCATCGGGCTTAATCATAATAAAGCTCTTTTCCATTTTAAAAAAATAAAATTATAAAAATATATATTTATAAATAAATAAACAAATAAAATATATATATATAATAATATGGATCCAATAAATTATGTGTTGAAGAATGTTTTTATATTTTTTCTTTTATATTTATTATTATAAATAATAAAAATGAAAAAGTTTATATTATACATATATATAATATATATATATATATATATATTAAAGTAACAAAATTGATGAAAACAAGAATA
Organism: Plasmodium reichenowi; assembly: GCF_001601855.1. Classification (NCBI taxonomy): domain Eukaryota; phylum Apicomplexa; class Aconoidasida; order Haemosporida; family Plasmodiidae; genus Plasmodium; species Plasmodium reichenowi. The sequence goes on along the minus strand of NC_033658.1, from coordinate 2,515,801 downwards.
TTTTGTAATATATATATATATAATAAAGTGTTAAATAAATTTTAATTAAAAATACTCAAAAGGAATATTAATACCAGGATTTTTATTTATATTTTTTATTTAAAGTCTCAAATGTGAACATATAAATTTTATATTATGTTAAGATTGTATATATAATATATATATATTATATATATATTTTTTTTTTTTGGTGCCTTTATGTTAATTAAATGAAGAAAATATTCTTAGGGATCTTATATATATGTTACTATTATATACACCCTTTTTAATTTTATTAATATGCTATAAGAACTTAATATAATATTATATTGAAGTAATAAAAGGTATAGAGTAAAACTAAGAAGAAACACATACCTAATAACACATACGTAATATAAATATAAATATATATACATATATATATATATATATACATATATATAATATGCATTTATTTATTTTTTTTTTTTATGTGTGTATAATAATACCTACATGTTTTTTTATAAGTCATTTTTGCTTTATTCACCTTTTATTTTTTATAAAAGAATACTTTTTTTTTTCTCTAATGTTCTCATAAAAATTGATTATGACCTTTATATTATATATATATATATATATATATATATTTATATATTTATATTTTTTTTTTATTTTATATTGGATTTCATATAAGATATATAAATAATGATATATTTTTATTTATGTACACAGCAAAGATAAAAAAAAAAAAAAAAAAAATTATAATTTAATAAAATAAAATAACACAACACACTGTTATACATATATATACAATTATATATTATTTTTCAACTTTATTTTTAATAACCAGAACTTTTATTAAACATATAAAGATTGTGTAAAATAGCATAAACACCTTTTTAAGAATTTTGTAAATCCTAATTATAAATTGTTACACATATATATATTATATATACATAATGTACATATATATATTACCTTAATATAAAATAAATCTGGTTACACCAGAAAAGGAAAAATAAAATAAAAAAAAAAGAGAAATAAAATAAAAACAAATGAGAAAAAGAAGTTAAGATATGGTAACTTTTGTAAAATATTTTCATTGGCATATAAAAAAAAATAAAAAAATACATACATATTATATTATATTATATATATATATATATATATATATATATATATATAGTATTTAAAATTGATACAATTAATATAATATGATATAGCATACTATATTAATAATATATATATATATATATAATAGGATAAATTGTATGACACCCCCATATATTTTATTATTTCGCTGCTAATTTTATAAATAACCTAAATAGTTCATGCTTTAAAATTAAATTTTTTTTATTTTTTATTTTATAACATTTTTGTTGTTTCTTCTAAATTATTTGTAATTTATAATAATTGTAGTTAGAAATATATATATATATATATATGTTTTTTTGTATTCATTTTTATTAATATATCTATTAATAAAAAGTTCATATAATAAAATGTATATAATATATTATATATATATATAATATATTTATCAATATGTATTCATCATTTAACCTTTGTTAATTATTTATTCAAAAAAAAAAAAAAAAAAAAAAAAAGAAAAAAAGCCCAAATGTTTTTGTAATATAGATTTAACAATTATATGCATAATATATATTATATATATTATATATATATATATATATATAATTATCTAAATTTTGTAATTTTATTCCTAATGTTTGTTCTAAGTATAATTATTTATTATATATATATATAATATATAATATATCTATGGAACCCTAAACTGTGCCCCTTATTATAATAAATGATATTTATAATTTTATTATTATTCTTTCTATAATTATAAATCTTTTTAATATAATAAATAGTATATTTATAAGGTATATTATATATTTTATTATATGGTTATATTATATTATATATAAATATGTATATTAATAATTATATGTTTATTTTGTAAAAGAACCAACAAAATAATAACATTATAATATGATATAATATATAATAAATAGATATTAATGTATAATTTTTTTTTTTTTTTTTTTTTTTTAAAGTAAGTTGGTGTTTCCTTTAATTAGGAATGATTATCCTAATATACATAATAAAAATTAAAAAAGTAATACAGCAATAATATTTTGCATATATTGAACTTATTGTACATTTTGTTAATATTTTACATATCCTACATATAAATTATATATATATATATATCAAAATATATTTGAGATTTATGTGCTACAAAAAAAAAAAAAAAAAAAAAAACGAAAAAATGTATGATATATCTAGTGAACAAATTAATATACAAAATAAGTTTTTAAAAAATTTAGATTTATATTGTATATTAAAATTTATTATAACAAACAATATAGAAATATACAATGAAGAGAGTTACAATGTTTTAATAAATCTAGTAAAATCAAATAAAATAATAACTGTAGAGGAATCTAAAAGGATCTTTTCAAATAACAAGAAATTATTCAAAAGGTATATGTATAAGAAAAATAAACGAAGGCCATGTCATATAAACAACAATAATAATATTGATGATGATGATAATAATAATATTCTTAAGAATTATAGTCCTAGTGAGATACACACCTATTGTGCGAATATTTCTAACGATGATAAAAAAATGGATGTTAATCAAAATTTATATAACAAAGAAATATACACAAATGATTCCCTTTTTTCTAAGGATCTAAACAATAAAATATTATTTGAGTTTTTTCAATTCCCTGAAAGTACGTACGTGTCAGAATATATTAATAATTTATGTAAGGAAAAGTTGATACATGAACCATTAAATATAAATTTGAGTCTTGTTAAATTTGATAAGAAGAAAAAGAAAAGCAAAAAAAGAAAAACATGTAAAAGGAATAATATTGGAGAGTTGCAGACAAGTACCAATAAATATAACAGTGATTCGGGTATAGGGGCCACGGCAAAAACAAATACAGACATAAATAAAAATATTAATAGGAATGTAAATAGAAATATAACCATGATAGAAAATGCAAACACAAAAATGAACACAAAAATGAACACAAAAATGAACACAAATGCAAATACAATTACAAACACCAATACAAATACAATTACAAACACCAATACAAATACAATCACAAACACCAATACAAATACCGAGACAAATGCCGAGACAAATGCCGAGACAAATACAGAAAGTTTTGATCGGGAAGAGCACAATAAGTTTTATAAAATATCATCAAAATGTTTTTCAAGAGTATTAAACGAGGATGATGTATCACTTCCTAATATATATTACATTAAAGGCGTTTCGAACGATAATATAAATGTTCATATAAATTATAATATAAATAATAAAATAAATAACAATATTTTTAAAAATGAAAATAGTACTCTTGTCGAAAGTTTTAAGCCAGATTTATTGTATGCAATAGAAAAAAATAAAAGTGATATATATACACATAATTGTAGTAACTCAGATGAAGATTCGATATATAACTATTTTAGTGACAATACAAGTACTGTTGATAATAATAAAATGAATAATGTAATTAGGGAACGCGTTAACAATATAAGTAAGAATTATTATAATACAGAAATGTATAATAATAAAAATAATGATAATAATAATAACAACAACAATAACAACAACAATAACAATAATTATAATAATTACAATAATATTTATAGTAGTAGTAATAATAAAATGAACGATTATAAACATATTAATCATAATGATAATTATAATACAGGTAATACTTATGATAATACAAAACATATCGTTTTTAATAATAATGATAGTACCATATTCAAACATAAAAACTCATTATCTTCTTTGAAATTATCAATGTATAGTTACAAAATATTTAAGAACGATACAACATTTAATAGTACTCATAATCTTTTTAGTTATGCTTTAACTTTTAAACATTTTTATGATATACATAATGTTTTAAATAGAGATCCTAACGGATTAAGAAAAATAAAAGTCATACTAAAAAAAGATATTGGCACAATCAGCATATCACCTTTTTACATTAATTTTGATTCTATACGTATTTTTGATAATGTATGTAAAACATTTAATATTACAGACTATAATTATAAAAAACAAAATATATATAATTTTATGAATCTCTGCTCGACAAATAAACAATCATTATATATACTGAAAAATATTTTCTTAAAAGACTTATATAAACAACAAAAGATTTATCAAAATGATCATCATAATAACAAAAAAAAAAGTTATAGAAAAAGAAATGCTTTAAGGAAAAAAAAGAAAAAAGAAAAAGAAAATATTCTAGAAATATTAGATGAAGAAAAAAGAATTAATGTTCTATATTTTATTAATCGTTTTCTATATTCAAATAAAACACCTTTATCATATTTATTTAGAAATTACACAACAAATTTGCTTAACGAACAAATAAATGTGAACCAAAAAAATGAACACACCCATAAATGTATACATTCAAATCAGGTGAAACAAGAAAATGAATTCGTTTTATATTCGGACGAATTAACTATTGATTATTTTCTTTTCCTTATGATTTTTGAAAAGAAGGTTGAGAAAAACTTTTCAAACTATTTAATAAACAAGATAAATGAATGTAAAAAATTTAAAATTACTGATAATACAAATACAGACACGCACAACAAGATGCACGTATCTAAAGATGTAATGGTTGATTTAGATGATGATATATTTGTTAAAAAATCATTTGATGTGTCAACCAAAATTTCTGGTGATGCGTCAAATAAAATGTCAGGTGATGTGTCAAATAAAATGTCTGTTGATGTGTCAAATAAAATGTCTGTTGATGTGTCAAATAAAATGTCTGGTGATGTGTCAAATAAAATGTCTGGTGATGTGTCAAATAAAATGTCTGTTGATATGTCTGTTGATATGTCTGTTGATATGTCTGGTGATATGTCTGTTGATATGTCTGGTGATATGTCTATTGATATATCTGTTGATGTGTGTGACGATTTGGAAAAAGAATCTACTAAGGATGTTATAATATTAGATAATAAACAAATAGAAGACAGCAGCGATAATAATAATAATAATAATAATAATAATAATAGGGGAAGCCAAGAGATCCATTTAAATAAATGTGACATTCTAAAGAATGAAGAGTACAATGTGTCGAATGAATATAAGAATAAAAAGTTTATAGATATGTCAAATAAAAATCGTGCAAATGTTTGTGTGAATATAAATAATATACAAGATAATAGAAATAATAATAATAATGTTGATAGGAGTGATAACAAAAGTTACAATGATAAAGACGATTCGAATTCCTTAAAAAATAAAAAATCAGGAGACCAATTAAATGAATGCATAGAAATACACGAAAAGAAAAACAAATTGACTAATGAACAAAATTCTTGTGATATAAGTTCATCCGAAAAAAAAATATCTAATATCAAACAGAATTATATAATAGATAAAGACTATGATAATAATGAAGATAATACGGTTCTTAGTAAACAAACATATTTAATAGAAAGCAAGAATATAGATAATGATAAGAATAATGATAATAATAATAATAATGATAGTAATAATAATAATAATAGTAGCAATAATAATAATAATAGTAGCAATAATAATAATAATTGTGGTGATAGTAATAGCTTGAAGAGCTTTGAAAATAAAAATAATAATATAGATATTAAAAAGAATAAGATTGAAGGAGAAAGCACTGATTCTTTATACACCTCCAGTTCAGAGGATGAATACAATGATAGACATGATAATATAAAAAAAATAAAAAAAAGAACAGATATAGAAAATGAAATTATTTTATTAAAAAATATTAGACCTTTTCCAACTATTTATTGGTTAATAAATAAAAATATATGTGGATATATATCTCATTTGGAAAAAATAAATATTATAAAAAACATTGAAAATTTTATTAATCATCCAGGTGAAGAATTTAAATTATTAAGATATTATTTAATATATGATCATTTAAAATATATAGTTATACGTTTAAGACATATACATAAAAGAATACTTATCTTTTTTTATAACTATTTTTTAAACAGTGAATATTTCATATCTCAACATAAACAAAATAATCATCTATTATATATGCATGAATATAAAAATAATCCCTTCTCACAACTATTCGAAATGACACCCATCATACATTCATATTATGAAAAATATCCTATAGATTCTAATAGTATATGTGAAATATTAAGAAAAATTAATACACTCAGAATTAAAGGTATAGGAGGTATCTCAAACTTTCTAACCTTGAAATGTATACACTTATATTTTGCATCCCATTTATCTTATCCAAATACAGTTGGTTATATAATTGAGGAATATTTTAAGTCATAAAATTATATCCAAACAAATTTAAATAAATAAATATATATATTAATATATATATATATATATATATATATATAGATATATATATATATATATATATATATGTAATCTTTTATTTTTTTATTTTTTTATTTTTTTTTTTTTTGTAATGTTTATTTTCTAGTACTTCATCATGAAAAATTTATACATTTAATGTTTATGTAATACAATATAATAAAGGATAAAAAAAAAAAAAAAAAAAAATGAAAAGTTGTAAAATATGTACAATATGTACATTTTGTAAATTTTGTAAATTTTGTAAATTTTATGTTTTACATTACTTTTTTTTTTTTTTATTAAACGATGACTTTTATTTTTTCTTTTTTTTCAAACAAAAAAAATATATATATATATATATTATATATATATATTATAATGTACATATTTAATAACCTTTTGGTTTTTATAATTTTGTTTTTTTCTTTTTAATAAACCACAGAAACTATTAATGACATATAAAAGAAAAAAAATATATTAATTTATTAAATATATATATTATCATTTGGTTTGTAAAAAAATATTATATTTGGATTGTCCTTTTTTCTTTTCTTTTTTATGTTTTATTTTTTTTATTTTTAAATTTCCAAAAATTTATATTAAAATGTCCCCAATGTTATACAATATATATATATATATATATATATATATATATATATATATATATATATATATATTTATTTATATTTAAAAAAAACAACATAATTTTATTATAAAGTATTAAAAAAAAAACAAAAAAACTTACCATAATAAATACGATATATTATATAATATATATATATATTATATATTTTTTATTTTATTATATATTGCGTACAATATTTAAATTCTTTAAAAATAAAATAAATCATAGATTTATTTTCCTCGTGGATATAATATATATAATATAATATATATATCAATTATTTTGTTACAACTTAATATGTTAAAAAAAAATAAATAAATAAATATATATATATATATATATTTTTATATATATAAAAAGATATATAAAAATTATTTATTTGAGATCATATATTTGTAAACATTTATTTTATTATAATAATATAATAAAAATAATTATATGAATTTTTTCTTCCGTACTTTTTTTTAATATTTAATTTGTATTAAATATATTCACTTTTTATTCATGTTATAATATTTATATAAGGTAATATATATAATATATAATTATATTATGACTCTATATTTTTAATAAATATTTAATTATATAATTTTTATATATAAAGATTTATTTACTTTATGCTTAATATTTTTTGTATCATTTTGGATCATTTGATGTTTCTAATTTATTTTATTGTATAATATATATATATATATATATATATAAATATATTTATATATTATATATAATATATGTATTTCTATATAAATAAAAATCTTCTTATTATATATACATATATATATATATAATATATATATAATATACTAGTTCCTCGTTCTTTTTTTTCTTTTTTTTTTTCTTTTTTTTTTTTTCTTTTTTCTTTTTCATATAATTGAAATTTATAAAAATAAATTATATATATATATTATAGATATAGTATAAAATATATTTACATAAATGAAAATATGACTATTTATATTTAGTGATTTAACAATATTATATATATATTATAAATTATATATAATATATAATATATATATTTTTTTTTAATAACTTTTTTATTATAAATTATAAAATAAAAAATAAAAAATAAAAGAAATGTTATATATATATATATATATATATATATATATATATATATATATATATATTCATGTAACTATTTATATTTTATACTTATTTATTATAAAACATTTTTATTTAAATTTTTTTTTATTTCCTTTAATTATATATATATATATATATATATTATTTAATTCGTTTTAATTATTTTATCTATATTACATCTTATGAATAAAATTTCATATAATTATATAATATATTTTTTTTTTTTTTTTTTCCTTTTTTATATATTTGATATATAACACAATCTTGTGATGTAAACATAAAATGAGAAAGGAATAAAAAAAAAAAATTAAAATAAAAAATAAGTAATAAAAAAATACATGATGAAAAGGTTTATATTACTTGTGTGTTGTATTATATGTATTTCTACATATTAATAAATTAATTGGAAAAAAAAAAAAAAAAAAAAAAAAAAATATATGTATATATATATATATATATTCAATATTTTTAAAAAAAAAAAAATAAATAAAAAAATTTATTATTTTTTTTTTTTTTTTTAAATTATTTTTTTTTTTTT